>NC_084630.1:21250023-21482523 GCF_033978795.1 Nerophis ophidion | reverse complement strand
TCCCTGTAATGTTTGATCCTGTTCTGTCTCCCTGTAATGTTTGATCCTGTTCTGTCTCCCTGTAATGTTTGATCCTGTTATGTCTCCCTGTAATGTTTGATCCTGTTCTGTCTCTCTGTAATGTTTGATCCTGTTCTGTCTCCCTGTAATGTTTGATCCTGTTCTGTCTCCCTGTAATGTTTGATCCTGTTCTGTCTCCCTGTAATGTTTAATCCTGTTCTGTCTCCCTGTAATGTTTGATCCTGTTCTGTCCCCCTGTAATGTTTAATCCTGTTCTGTCTCCCTGTAATGTTTGACCCTGTTCTGTCTCCCTGTAATGTTTGATCCTGTTCTGTCTCCCTGTAATGTTTGATCCCGTTCTGTCTCCCTTTAATGTTGGATGCTGTTCTGACTCCCCGTAATGTTGGATCCTGTTCTGTCTCTCTGTAATGTTTAATCCTGTTCTGTCTCCCTGTAATGTTTGATCCTGTTCTGTCTCTCTGTAATGTTGGATCCTGTTCTGTCTCCCTGTAATGTTGGATCCTGTTCTGTCTCCCTGTAATGTTGGATCCTGTTCTGTCTCCCTGTAATGTTGGATCCTGTTCTGTCTCCCTGTAATGTTGGATCCAGTGCTGTCTCTCTGTAATTTTGGATCCTGTTCTGTCTCCCTGTAATGTTGGATCCTGTTCTGTCTCCCTGTAACGTTGGATCCAGTGCTGTCTCCCTGTAATGTTGGATCCTGTTCTGTCTCCCTGTAATGTTGGATCCTGTTCTGTCTCCCTGTGATGTTGGATCCTGTTCCGTCTCCCTGTTATGTTGGATCCTGTTCTGCCTCACTGTAATGTTGGATCCTGTTCTGGTTCACCGTAATGTTGGATCCTGTTCTGTCTCTCTTTAATGTTTAATCCTGTTCTGTCTCCCTGTAATGTTTGATCATGTTCTGTCTCTCTGTAATGTTGGATCCTGTTCTGTCTCTCTGTAATGTTTGATCCTGTTCTGTCTCCCTGTAATGTTGGATCCTGTTCTGTCTCCCTGTAATGTTGGATCCCGTTCTGTCTCCCTGTAATGTTGGATCCAGTGCTGTCTCCCTGTAATGTTGGATCCTGTTCCGTCTCCCTGTTATGTTGGATCCTGTTCCGTCTTCCTGTAATGTTTGATCCTGTTCCCTCTCCCTGTAATGTTTGATCCTGTTCTGTCTCCCTGTAATGTTTGATCCCGTTCTGTCTCCCTTTAATGTTGGATCCTGTTCTGGCTCCCTGTAATGTTTGATCCTGTTCTGTCTCTCTGTAATGTTTAATCCTGTTCTGTCTCCCTGTAATGTGTGATCCTGTTCTGTCTCTCTGTAATGTTGGATCCTGTTCTGTCTCCCTGTAATGTTGGATCCTGTTCTGTCTCCATGTAATGTTGGATCTTGTTCTGTCTCTCTGTAAGGTTGGATCCTGTTTTGTCTCCCTGTAATGTTGGATCCAGTGCTGTCACCCTGTAATGTTGGATCCTGTTCTGTCTCCCTGTAATGTTGGATCCTGTTCTGTCTCTCTGTAACGTTGGATCCTGTTCCGTCTCCCTGTGATTTTAGATCCTGTTCTGTCTCCCTGTAATGTTGGATCCAGTGCTGTCTCCCTGTAATGTTGGATCCTGTTCTGTCTCCCTGTAATGTTGGATCCTGTTCTGTCTCCCTGTGATGTTGGATCCTGTTCCGTCTCCCTGTAATGTTGGATCCTGTTCTGCCTCACTATAATGTTGGATCCTGTTCTGGCTCCCCTTAATGTTGGATCCTGTTCTGTCTCCCTGTAATGTTTGATCCTGTTACGTCTCCCCGTAATGTTGGATCCTGTTCTGTCTCCCTGTAATGTTGGATCCAGTGCTGTCTACCTGTAATGTTGGATCCTGTTCTGTCTCCCTGTAATGTTGGATCCTGTTCTGTCTCCCTGTAATGTTGGATCCTTTTCTGTCTCTCTGTAATGTTGGATCCTGTTCTGTCTCCCTGTGATGTTGGATCATGTTCCGTCTCCCTGTAATGTTGGATCCTGTTCCGTCTTCCTGTAAAGTTGGTTCATGTTCTGCCTCCCTGTAATGTTGGATCCCGTTCTGTCTCCCTGTAATGTTGGATCCAGTGCTGTCTCCCTGTAATGTTGGATCCTGTTCTGTCTCCCTGTAATGTTGGATCCTGTTCTATCTCCCTGTGATGTTGGATCCTGTTCCGTCTCCCTGTAATGTTGGATCCTGTTCCGTCTTCCTGTAATGTTTGATCCTGTTCTGTCTCCCTGTGATGTTGGATCCTGTTCCGTCTCCCTGTTATGTTGGATCCTGTTCTGCCTCACTGTAATATTGGATCCTGTTCTGGCTCCCCGTAATGTTGGATCCTGTTCTGTCTCTCTTTAATGTTTAATCCTGTTCTGTCTCCCTTTAATGTTTGATCATGTTCCGTCTCTCTGTAATGTTGGATCCTGTTCTGTCTCTTTGTAATGTTTGACCCTGTTCTGTCTCCCTGTAATGTTGGATCCTGTTCCGTCTCCCTGTAATGTTGGATCCAGTGCTGTCTCCCTGTAATGTTGGATCCTGTTCTGTCTTCCTGTAATTTTGGATCTTGTTCTGTCTCTCTGTAATGTTGGATCCTGTTCTGGCTCCCCGTAATGTTGGATCCTGTTCTGTCTCCCTGTAATATTGGATCCAGTGCTGTCTCCCTGTAATGTTGGATCCTGTTTTGTCTCCCTGTAATGTTGGATCCTGTTCTGTCTCCCTGTGATGTTGGATCCTCTTCCGTCTCCCTGTAATGTTGGATCCTGTTCCGTCTTCCTGTAATGTTTGATCCTGTTCCCTCTCCCTGTAATGTTTGATCCTGTTCTGTCTCCATGTAATGTTTGATCCCGTTCTGTCTCCCTTTAATGTTGGATCCTGTTCTGGCTCCCTGTAATGTTTGATCCTGTTCTGTCTCTCTGTAATGTTTAATCCTGTTCTGTCTCCCTGTAATGTGTGATCCTGTTCTGTCTCTCTGTAATGTTGGATCCTGTTCTGTCTCCCTGTAATGTTGGATCCTGTTCTGTCTCCATGTAATGTGTGATCCTGTTCTGTCTCTCTGTAATGTTGGATCCTGTTCTGTCTCCCTGTAATGTTGGATCCTGTTCTGTCTCCATGTAATGTTGGATCTTGTTCTGTCTCTCTGTAAGGTTGGATCCTGTTTTGTCTCCCTGTAATGTTGGATCCAGTGCTGTCACCCTGTAATGTTGGATCCTGTTCTGTCTCCCTGTTATGTTGGATCCTGTTCTGCCTCACTGTAATGTTGGATCCTGTTCTGGTTCACCGTAATGTTGGATCCTGTTCTGTCTCTCTTTAATGTTTAATCCTGTTCTGTCTCCCTGTAATGTTTGATCATGTTCTGTCTCTCTGTAATGTTGGATCCTGTTCTGTCTCTCTGTAATGTTTGATCCTGTTCTGTCTCCCTGTAATGTTGGATCCTGTTCTGTCTCCCTGTAATGTTGGATCCCGTTCTGTCTCCCTGTAATGTTGGATCCAGTGCTGTCTCCCTGTAATGTTGGATCCTGTTCCGTCTCCCTGTTATGTTGGATCCTGTTCCGTCTTCCTGTAATGTTTGATCCTGTTCCCTCTCCCTGTAATGTTTGATCCTGTTCTGTCTCCCTGTAATGTTTGATCCCGTTCTGTCTCCCTTTAATGTTGGATCCTGTTCTGGCTCCCTGTAATGTTTGATCCTGTTCTGTCTCTCTGTAATGTTTAATCCTGTTCTGTCTCCCTGTAATGTGTGATCCTGTTCTGTCTCTCTGTAATGTTGGATCCTGTTCTGTCTCCCTGTAATGTTGGATCCTGTTCTGTCTCCATGTAATGTTGGATCTTGTTCTGTCTCTCTGTAAGGTTGGATCCTGTTTTGTCTCCCTGTAATGTTGGATCCAGTGCTGTCACCCTGTAATGTTGGATCCTGTTCTGTCTCCCTGTAATGTTGGATCCTGTTCTGTCTCTCTGTAACGTTGGATCCTGTTCCGTCTCCCTGTGATTTTAGATCCTGTTCTGTCTCCCTGTAATGTTGGATCCAGTGCTGTCTCCCTGTAATGTTGGATCCTGTTCTGTCTCCCTGTAATGTTGGATCCTGTTCTGTCTCCCTGTGATGTTGGATCCTGTTCTGGCTCCCCTTAATGTTGGATCCTGTTCTGTCTCCCTGTAATGTTTGATCCTGTTACGTCTCCCCGTAATGTTGGATCCTGTTCTGTCTCCCTGTAATGTTGGATCCAGTGCTGTCTACCTGTAATGTTGGATCCTGTTCTGTCTCCCTGTAATGTTGGATCCTGTTCTGTCTCCCTGTAATGTTGGATCCTTTTCTGTCTCTCTGTAATGTTGGATCCTGTTCTGTCTCCCTGTGATGTTGGATCATGTTCCGTCTCCCTGTAATGTTGGATCCTGTTCCGTCTTCCTGTAAAGTTGGTTCATGTTCTGCCTCCCTGTAATGTTGGATCCCGTTCTGTCTCCCTGTAATGTTGGATCCAGTGCTGTCTCCCTGTAATGTTGGATCCTGTTCTGTCTCCCTGTAATGTTGGATCCTGTTCTATCTCCCTGTGATGTTGGATCCTGTTCCGTCTCCCTGTAATGTTGGATCCTGTTCCGTCTTCCTGTAATGTTTGATCCTGTTCTGTCTCCCTGTGATGTTGGATCCTGTTCCGTCTCCCTGTTATGTTGGATCCTGTTCTGCCTCACTGTAATATTGGATCCTGTTCTGGCTCCCTGTAATGTTGGATCCTGTTCTGTCTCTCTTTAATGTTTAATCCTGTTCTGTCTCCCTTTAATGTTTAATCATGTTCCGTCTCTCTGTAATGTTGGATCCTGTTCTGTCTCTTTGTAATGGTTGACCCTGTTCTGTCTCCCTGTAATGTTGGATCCTGTTCCGTCTCCCTGTAATGTTGGATCCAGTGCTGTCTCCCTGTAATGTTGGATCCTGTTCTGTCTCCCTGTAATTTTGGATCTTGTTCTGTCTCTCTGTAATGTTGGATCCTGTTCTGGCTCCCCGTAATGTTGGATCCTGTTCTGTCTCCCTGTAATATTGGATCCAGTGCTGTCTCCCTGTAATGTTGGATCCTGTTTTGTCTCCCTGTAATGTTGGATCCTGTTCTGTCTCCCTGTGATGTTGGATCCTGTTCCGTCTCCCTGTAATGTTGGATCCTGTTCCGTCTTCCTGTAATGTTTGATCCTGTTCCCTCTCCCTGTAATGTTTGATCCTGTTCTGTCTCCATGTAATGTTTGATCCCGTTCTGTCTCCCTTTAATGTTGGATCCTGTTCTGGCTCCCTGTAATGTTTGATCCTGTTCTGTCTCTCTGTAATGTTTAATCCTGTTCTGTCTCCCTGTAATGTGTGATCCTGTTCTGTCTCTCTGTAATGTTGGATCCTGTTCTGTCTCCCTGTAATGTTGGATCCTGTTCTGTCTCCATGTAATGTGTGATCCTGTTCTGTCTCTCTGTAATGTTGGATCCTGTTCTGTCTCCCTGTAATGTTGGATCCTGTTCTGTCTCCATGTAATGTTGGATCTTGTTCTGTCTCTCTGTAAGGTTGGATCCTGTTTTGTCTCCCTGTAATGTTGGATCCAGTGCTGTCACCCTGTAATGTTGGATCCTGTTCTGTCTCCCTGTAATGTTGGATCCTGTTCTGTCTCTCAGGAACGTTGGATCCTGTTCCGTCTCCCTGTCATTTTAGATCCTGTTCTGTCTCCCTGTAATGTTGGATCCTGTTCTGTCTCCCTGTGATGTTGGATCCTGTTCCGTCTCCCTGTAATGTTGGATCCTGTTCTGCCTCACTATAATGTTGGATCCTGTTCTGGCTCCCCTTAATGTTGGATCCTGTTCTGTCTCCCTGTAATGTTTGATCCTGTTCTGTCTCCCCGTAATGTTGGATCCTGTTCTGTCTCCCTGTAATGTTGGATCCAGTTCTGTCTCCCTGTAATGTTGGATCCTGTTCTGTCTCCCTGTAATGTTGGATCCTGTTCTGTCTCCCTGTAATGTTGGATCCTGTTCTGTCTCTCTGTAATGTTGGATCCTGTTCTGTCTCCCTGTGATGTTGGATCATGTTCCGTCTCCCTGTAATGTTGGATCCTGTTCCGTCTTCCTGTAAAGTTGGTTCATGTTCTGCCTCCCTGTAATGTTGGATCCCGTTCTGGCTCCCCGTAATGTTGGATCCTGTTCTGTCTCTCTGTAATGTTTAATCCTGTTCTGTCTCCCTGTAATGTTTGATCCTGTTCTGTCTCTCTGTAATGTTGGATCCTGTTCTGTCTCTCTGTAATGTTGGATCCTGTTCTGTCTCCCTGTAATGTTGGATCCTGTTCTGTCTCCCTGTAATGTTTGACCCTGTTCTGTCTCCCTGTAATGTTTGATCCTGTTCTGTCTCCCTGTAATGTTTGATCCCGTTCTGTCTCCCTTTCATGTTGGATCCTGTTCTGGCTCCCCGTAATGTTGGATCCTGTTCTGTCTCTCTGTAATGTTTAATCCTGTTCTGTCTCCCTGTAATGTTTGATCCTGTTCTGTCTCTCTGTAATGTTGGATCCTGTTCTGTCTCCCTGTAATATTGGATCCTGTTCTGTCTCCCTGTAATGTTGGATCCTGTTCTGTCTCCCTGTAATGTTGGATCCTGTTCTGTCTCCCTGTGATGTTGGATCCAGTGCTGTCTCTCTGTAATGTTGGATCCTGTTCTGTCTCCCTGTAATGTTGGATCCTGTTCTGTCTCCCTGTAATGTTGGATCCAGTGCTGTCTCCCTGTAATGTTGGATCCTGTTCTGTCTCCCTGTAATGTTGGATCCTGTTCTGTCTCCCTGTGATGTTGGATCCTGTTCCGTCTCCCTGTTATGTTGGATCCTGTTCTGCCTCACTGTAATGTTGGATCATGTTCTGGCTCACCGTAATGTTGGATCCTGTTCTGTCTCTCTTTAATGTTTAATCCTGTTCTGTCTCCCTGTAATGTTTGATCATGTTCTGTCTCTCTGTAATGTTGGATCCTGTTCTGTCTCTCTGTAATGTTTGATCCTGTTCTGTCTCCCTGTAATGTTGGATCCTGTTCTGTCTCCCTGTAATGTTGGATCCCGTTCTGTCTCCCTGTAATGTTGGATCCAGTGCTGTCTCCCTGTAATGTTGGATCCTGTTCTGTCTCCCTGTAATGTTGGATCCTGTTCTATCTCCCTGTGATGTTGGATCCTGTTCCGTCTCCCTGTAATGGTGGATCCTGTTCCGTCTTCCTGTAATGTTTGATCCTGTTCTGTCTCCCTGTGATGTTGGATCCTGTTCCGTCTCCCTGTTATGTTGGATCCTGTTCTGCCTCACTGTAATATTGGATCCTGTTCTGGCTCCCCGTAATGTTGGATCCTGTTCTGTCTGTCTTTAATGTTTAATCCTGTTCTGTCTCCCTTTAATGTTTGATCATGTTCCGTCTCTCTGTAATGTTGGATCCTGTTCTGTCTCTTTGTAATGTTTGATCCTGTTCTGTCTCCCTGTAATGTTGGATCCTGTTCCGTCTCCCTGTAATGTTGGATCCAGTGCTGTCTCCCTGTAATGTTGGATCCTGTTCTGTCTCCCTGTAATGTTGGATCTTGTTCTGTCTCTCTGTAATGTTGGATCCTGTTCTGGCTCCCCGTAATGTTGGATCCTGTTCTGTCTCCCTGTAATATTGGATCCAGTGCTGTCTCCCTGTAATGTTGGATCCTGTTCTGTCTCCCTGTAATGTTGGATCCTGTTCTGTCTCCCTGTGATGTTGGATCCTGTTCCGTCTCCCTGTAATGTTGGATCCTGTTCCGTCTTCCTGTAATGTTTGATCCTGTTCCCTCTCCCTGTAATGTTTGATCCTGTTCTGTCTCCCTGTAATGTTTGATCCCGTTCTGTCTCCCTTTAATGTTGGATCCTGTTCTGGCTCCCTGTAATGTTTGATCCTGTTCTGTCTCTCTGTAATGTTTAATCATGTTCTGTCTCCCTGTAATGTGTGATCCTGTTCTGTCTCTCTGTAATGTTGGATCCTGTTCTGTCTCCCTGTAATGTTGGATCCTGTTCTGTCTCCATGTAATGTTGGATCTTGTTCTGTGTCTCTGTAATGTTGGATCCTGTTTTGTCTCCCTGTAATGTTGGATCCAGTGCTGTCACCCTGTAATGTTGGATCCTGTTCTGTCTCCCTGTAATGTTGGATCCTGTTCTGTCTCTCTGTAACGTTGGATCCTGTTCCGTCTCCCTGTAATTTTGGATCCTGTTCTGTCTCCCTGTAATGTTGGATCCAGTGCTGTCTCCCTGTAATGTTGGATCCTGTTCTGTCTCCCTGTAATGTTGGATCCTGTTCTGTCTCCCTGTGATGTTGGATCCTGTTCCGTCTCCCTGTAATGTTGGATCCTGTTCTGCCTCACTATAATGTTGGATCCTGTTCTGGCTCCCCTTAATGTTGGATCCTGTTCTGTCTCCCTGTAATGTTTGATCCTGTTCTGTCTCCCCGTAATATTGGATCCTGTTCTGTCTCCCTGTAATCTTGGATCCAGTGCTGTCTCCCTGTAATGTTGGATCCTGTTCTGTCTCCCTGTAATGTTGGATCCTGTTCTGCCTCCCTGTAATGTTGGATCCTGTTCTGTCTCCCTGTAATGTTTGATCCTGTTCTGTCTCTCTGTAATGTTGGATCCTGTTCTGTCTCCCTGTAATGTTGGATCCTGTTCTGTCTCCCTGTAATGTTGGATCCTGTTCTGTCTCCCTGTAATGTTGGATCCTGTTCTGTCTCCCTGTAATGTTGGATCCAGTGCTGTCTCCCTGTAATGTTGGATCCTGTTCTGTCTCCCTATAATGTTGGATCCTGTTCTGTCTCCCTGTGATGTTGGATCCTGTTCCGTCTCCCTGTTATGTTGGATCCTGTTCTGCCTCACTGAAATGTTGGATCCTGTTCTGGCTCACCGTAATGTTGGATCCTGTTCTGTCTCTCTTTAATGTTTAATCCTGTTCTGTCTCCCTGTAATGTTTGATCATGTTCTGTCTCTCTGTAATGTTGGATCCTGTTCTGTCTCTCTGTAATGTTTGATCCTGTTCTGTCTCCCTGTAATGTTGGATCCTGTTCTGTCTCCCTGTAATGTTGGATCCTGTTCTGTCTCCCTGTAATGTTGGATCCCGTTCTGTCTCCCTGTAATGTTGGATCCAGTGCTGTCTCCCTGTAATGTTGGATCCTGTTCTGTCTCCCTGTAATGTTGGATCCTGTTCTATCTCCCTGTGATGTTGGATCCTGTTCCGTCTCCCTGTAATGTTGGATCCTGTTCCGTCTTCCTGTAATGTTTGATCCTGTTCTGTCTCCCTGTGATGTTGGATCCCGTTCCGTCTCCCTGTTATTTTGAATCCTGTTCTGCCTCACTGTAATATTGGATCCTGTTCTGGCTCCCCGTAATGTTGGATCCTGTTCTGTCTCTCTTTAATGTTTAATCCTGTTCTGTCTCCCTTTAATGTTTGATCATGTTCCGTCTCTCTGTAATGTTGGATCCTGTTCTGTCTCTTTGTAATGTTTGATCCTGTTCTTTCTCCCTGTAATGTTGGATCCTGTTCCGTCTCCCTGTAATGTTGGTTTCAGTGCTGTCTCCCTGTAATGTTGGATCCTGTTCTGTCTCCCTGTAATGTTGGATCTTGTTCTGTCTCTCTGTAATGTTGGATCCCGTTCTGGCTCCCCGTAATGTTGGATCCTGTTCTGTCTCCCTGTAATATTGGATCCAGTGCTGTCTCCCTGTAATGTTGGATCCTGTTCTGTCTCCCTGTAATGTTGGATCCTGTTCTGTCTCCCTGTTATGTTGGATCCTGTTCCGTCTCCCTGTAATGTTGGATCCTGTTCCGTCTTCCTGTAATGTTTGATCCTGTTCCTTCTCCCTGTAATGTTTGATCCTGTTCTGTCTCCCTGTAATGTTTGATCCCGTTCTGTCTCCCTTTAATGTTGGATCCTGTTCTGGCTCCCTGTAATATTTGATCCGGTTCTGTCTCTCTGTAATGTTTAATCCTGTTCTGTCTCCCTGTAATGTGTGATCCTGTTCTGTCTCTCTGTAATGTTGGATCCTGTTCTGTCTCCCTGTAATGTTGGATCCTGTTCTGTCTCTCTGTAACGTTGGATCCTGTTCCGTCTCCCTGTAATTTTGGATCCTGTTTTGTCTCCCTGAAATGTTGGATCCAGTGCTGTCACCCTGTAATGTTGGATCCTGTTCTGTCTCCCTGTAATGTTGGATCCAGTGCTGTCTCCCTGTAATGTTGGATCCTGTTCTGTCTCCCTGTAATGTTGGATCCTGTTCTGTCTCCCTGTGATGTTGGATCCTGTTCCGTCTCCCTGTAATGTTGGATCCTGTTCTGCCTTACTATAATGTTGGATCCTGTTCTGGCTCCCCTTAATGTTGGATCCTGTTCTGTCTCCCTGTAATGTTGGATCATGTTCTGTCTCTCTGTAATGTTGGATCCTGTTCCGTCTCTCTGTAATGTTTGATCCTGTTCTGTCTCCCCGTAATGTTGGATCCTGTTCTGTCTCCCTGTAATGTTGGATCCAGTGCTGTCTCCCTGTAATGTTGGATCCTGTTCTGTCTCCCTGTGATGTTGGATCATGTTCCGTCTCCCTGTAATGTTGGATCGTGTTCCGTCTTCCTGTAAAGTTGGTTCATGTTCTGCCTCCCTGTAATGTTGGATCCTGTTCTGGCTCCCCGTAATGTTGGATCCTGTTCTGTCTCTCTGTAATGTTTAAACCTGTTCTGTCTCCCTGTAATGTTTGATCCTGTTCTGTCTCTCTGTAATGTTGGATCCTGTTCTGTCTCTCTGTAATGTTGGATCCTGTTCTGTCTCCCTGTAATGTTGGATCCTGTTCTCGCTCCCCGTAATGTTGGATCCTGTTCTGTCTCTCTGTAATGTTAAATCCTCTTCTGTCTCCCTGTAATGTTTGATCCTGTTCTGTCTCTCTGTAATGTTGGATCCTGTTCTGTCTCCCTGTAATGTTGGATCTTGTTCTGTCTCTCTGTAATGTTGGATCCTGTTTTGTCTCCCTGTAATGTTGGATCCTGTTCTGTCTCTCTGTAATGTTGGATCCTGTTCTGTCTCCCTGTAATGCTGGATCCTGTTCTGTCTCCCTGTAATGTTGGATCCAGTGCTGCCTCCCTGTAATGTTGGATCCTGTTCTGTCTCCCTGTAATGTTGGATCCTGTTCTGTCTCCCTGTGATGTTGGATCCTGTTCCGTCCCCCTGTTATGTTGGATCCTGTTCTGCCTCACTGTAATGTTGGATCCTGTTCTGGCTCCCCGTAATGTGGATGCTTTTCTGTCTCTCTTTAATGTTTAATTCTGTTCTGTCTCCCTGAAATGTTTGATCATGTTCTGTCTCTCTGTAATGTTGGATCCTGTTCTGTCTCTCTGTAATGTTTGATCCTGTTCTGTCTCCCTGTGATGTTGGATCCTGTTTTGTCTCCCTGTAAAGTTGGATCCTGTTCTGTCTCCCTGTAATGTTTGATCCAGTGCTGTCTCCCTGTGATGTTGGATCCTGTTCTGCCTCCCTGTAATGTTGGATCCTGTTCCGTCTCCCTGTGATGTTGGATCCTGTTCCGTCTCCCTGTAATGTTGGATCCTGTTCCGTCTTCCTGTAATGTTTGATCCTGTTCTGTCTCCCTGTGATGTTGGATCCTGTTCCGTCTACCTGTTATGTTGGATCGTGTTCTGCCTCACTGTAATATTGGATCCTGTTCTGGCTCCCCGTAATGTTGGATCCTGTTCTGTCTCTCTTTAATAATTAATCCTGTTTTGTCTCCCTTTAATGTTTGAACATGTTCTGTCCCTCTATAATGTTGGATCCTGTTCTGTCTCTCTGTAATGTTTGATCCTGTTCTGTCTCCCTGTAATGTTGGATCCTGTTCTGTCTCCCTGTAATGTTGGATCCAGTGCTGTCTCCCTGTAATGTTGGATCCTGTTCTCTCTCCCTGTAATGTTGGATCCTGTTCTGTCTCTCTGTAATGTTGGATCCTGTTCTGGCTCCCCGTAATGTTGGATCCTGTTCTTTCTCCCTGTAATTTTGGATCCAGTTCTGTCTCCCTGTAATGTTGGATCCTGTTCTGTGTCCCTGTAATGTTGGATCCTGTTCTGTCTCCCTGTGATGTTGGATCCTGTTCCGTCTCCCTGTAATGTTGGATCCTGTTCCGTCTTCCTGTAATGTTTGATCCTGTTTCCTCTCCCTGTAATGTTTGATCCTGTTCTGTCTCCCTGTAATGTTGGATCCTGTTCTGGCTCCCTGTAATGTTGGATCCTGTTCTGTCTCTCTGTAGTGTTTAATCCTGTTCTGTCTCCCTGTAATGTTTGATCCTGTTCTGTCTCTTCGTAATGTTGGCTCCTGTTCTGTCTCCCTGTAATGTTGGATCCTGTTCTGTCTCCATGTAATGTTGGATCCTGTTCTGTCTCTCTGTAATGTTGGATCCTGTTTTGTCTCCCTGTAATGTTGGATCCAGTGCTGTCACCCTGTAATGTTGGATCCTGTTCTGTCTCCCTGTAATGTTGGATCCTGTTCCGTCTCTCTGTAATGTTGGATCCTGTTCTGTCTCCCTGTAATGTTGGATCCAGTGCTGTCTGCCTGTAATGTTGGATCCTCTTCTGTCTCCCTGTAATGTTGGATCCTGTTCTGTCTCCCTGTGATGTTGGATCCTGTTCTGTCTCCCTGTAATGTTGGATCCTGTTCTGTCTCCCTGTAATGTTGGATCCTGTTCTGTCTCCCTGTGATGTTGGATCCAGTGCTGTCTCTCTGTAATGTTGGATCCTGTTCTGTCTCCCTGTAATGTTGGATCCTGTTCTGTCTCCCTGTAATGTTGGATCCAGTGCTGTCTCCCTGTAATGTTGGATCCTGTTCTGTCTCCCTATAATGTTGGATCCTGTTCTGTCTCCCTGTGATGTTGGATCCTGTTCCGTCTCCCTGTTATGTTGGATCCTGTTCTGCCTCACTGTAATGTTGGATCATGTTCTGGCTCACCGTAATGTTGGATCCTGTTCTGTCTCTCTTTAATGTTTAATCCTGTTCTGTCTCCCTGTAATGTTTGATCATGTTCTGTCTCTCTGTAATGTTGGATCCTGTTCTGTCTCTCTGTAATGTTTGATCCTGTTCTGTCTCCCTGTAATGTTGGATCCTGTTCTGTCTCCCTGTAATGTTGGATCCCGTTCTGTCTCCCTGTAATGTTGGATCCAGTGCTGTCTCCCTGTAATGTTGGATCCTGTTCTGTCTCCCTGTAATGTTGGATCCTGTTCTATCTCCCTGTGATGTTGGATCCTGTTCCGTCTCCCTGTAATGGTGGATCCTGTTCCGTCTTCCTGTAATGTTTGATCCTGTTCTGTCTCCCTGTGATGTTGGATCCTGTTCCGTCTCCCTGTTATGTTGGATCCTGTTCTGCCTCACTGTAATATTGGATCCTGTTCTGGCTCCCCGTAATGTTGGATCCTGTTCTGTCTGTCTTTAATGTTTAATCCTGTTCTGTCTCCCTTTAATGTTTGATCATGTTCCGTCTCTCTGTAATGTTGGATCCTGTTCTGTCTCTTTGTAATGTTTGATCCTGTTCTGTCTCCCTGTAATGTTGGATCCTGTTCCGTCTCCCTGTAATGTTGGATCCAGTGCTGTCTCCCTGTAATGTTGGATCCTGTTCTGTCTCCCTGTAATGTTGGATCTTGTTCTGTCTCTCTGTAATGTTGGATCCTGTTCTGGCTCCCCGTAATGTTGGATCCTGTTCTGTCTCCCTGTAATATTGGATCCAGTGCTGTCTCCCTGTAATGTTGGATCCTGTTCTGTCTCCCTGTAATGTTGGATCCTGTTCTGTCTCCCTGTGATGTTGGATCCTGTTCCGTCTCCCTGTAATGTTGGATCCTGTTCCGTCTTCCTGTAATGTTTGATCCTGTTCCCTCTCCCTGTAATGTTTGATCCTGTTCTGTCTCCCTGTAATGTTTGATCCTGTTCTGTCTCCCTTTAATGTTGGATCCTGTTCTGGCTCCCTGTAATGTTTGATCCTGTTCTGTCTCTCTGTAATGTTTAATCATGTTCTGTCTCCCTGTAATGTGTGATCCTGTTCTGTCTCTCTGTAATGTTGGATCCTGTTCTGTCTCCCTGTAATGTTGGATCCTGTTCTGTCTCCATGTAATGTTGGATCTTGTTCTGTGTCTCTGTAATGTTGGATCCTGTTTTGTCTCCCTGTAATGTTGGATCCAGTGCTGTCACCCTGTAATGTTGGATCCTGTTCTGTCTCCCTGTAATGTTGGATCCTGTTCTGTCTCTCTGTAACGTTGGATCCTGTTCCGTCTCCCTGTAATTTTGGATCCTGTTCTGTCTCCCTGTAATGTTGGATCCAGTGCTGTCTCCCTGTAATGTTGGATCCTGTTCTGTCTCCCTGTAATGTTGGATCCTGTTCTGTCTCCCTGTGATGTTGGATCCTGTTCCGTCTCCCTGTAATGTTGGATCCTGTTCTGCCTCACTATAATGTTGGATCCTGTTCTGGCTCCCCTTAATGTTGGATCCTGTTCTGTCTCCCTGTAATGTTTGATCCTGTTCTGTCTCCCCGTAATATTGGATCCTGTTCTGTCTCCCTGTAATCTTGGATCCAGTGCTGTCTCCCTGTAATGTTGGATCCTGTTCTGTCTCCCTGTAATGTTGGATCCTGTTCTGCCTCCCTGTAATGTTGGATCCTGTTCTGTCTCCCTGTAATGTTTGATCCTGTTCTGTCTCTCTGTAATGTTGGATCCTGTTCTGTCTCCCTGTAATGTTGGATCCTGTTCTGTCTCCCTGTAATGTTGGATCCCGTTCTGTCTCCCTGTAATGTTGGATCCTGTTCTGTCTCCCTGTAATGTTGGATCCAGTGCTGTCTCCCTGTAATGTTGGATCCTGTTCTGTCTCCCTATAATGTTGGATCCTGTTCTGTCTCCCTGTGATGTTGGATCCTGTTCCGTCTCCCTGTTATGTTGGATCCTGTTCTGCCTCACTGAAATGTTGGATCCTGTTCTGGCTCACCGTAATGTTGGATCCTGTTCTGTCTCTCTTTAATGTTTAATCCTGTTCTGTCTCCCTGTAATGTTTGATCATGTTCTGTCTCTCTGTAATGTTGGATCCTGTTCTGTCTCTCTGTAATGTTTGATCCTGTTCTGTCTCCCTGTAATGTTGGATCCTGTTCTGTCTCCCTATAATGTTGGATCCAGTGCTGTCTCCCTGTAATGTTGGATCCTGTTCTGTCTCCCTATAATGTTGGATCCTGTTCTGTCTCCCTGTGATGTTGGATCCTGTTCCGTCTCCCTGTTATGTTGGATCCTGTTCTGCCTCACTGAAATGTTGGATCCTGTTCTGGCTCACCGTAATGTTGGATCCTGTTCTGTCTCTCTTTAATGTTTAATCCTGTTCTGTCTCCCTGTAATGTTTGATCATGTTCTGTCTCTCTGTAATGTTGGATCCTGTTCTGTCTCCCTGTAATGTTGGATCCTGTTCTGTCTCCCTGTAATGTTGGATCCCGTTCTGTCTCCCTGTAATGTTGGATCCAGTGCTGTCTCCCTGTAATGTTGGATCCTGTTCTGTCTCCCTGTAATGTTGGATCCTGTTCCGTCTTCCTGTAATGTTTGATCCTGTTCTGTCTCCCTGTGATGTTGGATCCCGTTCCGTCTCCCTGTTATGTTGGATCCTGTTCTGCCTCACTGTAATATTGGATCCTGTTCTGGCTCCCCGTAATGTTGGATCCTGTTCTGTCTCTCTTTAATGTTTAATCCTGTTCTGTCTCCCTTTAATGTTTGATCATGTTCCGTCTCTATGTAATGTTGGATCCTGTTCTGTCTCTTTGTAATGTTTGATCCTGTTCTTTCTCCCTGTAATGTTGGATCCTGTTCCGTCTCCCTGTAATGTTGGATTCAGTGCTGTCTCCCTGTAATGTTGGATCCTGTTCTGTCTCCCTGTAATGTTGGATCTTGTTCTGTCTCTCTGTAATGTTGGATCCCGTTCTGGCTCCCCGTATTGTTGGATCCTGTTCTGTCTCCCTGTAATATTGGATCCAGTGCTGTCTCCCTGTAATGTTGGATCCTGTTCTGTCTCCCTGTAATGTTGGATCCTGTTCTGTCTCCCTGTTATGTTGGATCCTGTTCCGTCTCCCTGTAATGTTGGATCCTGTTCCGTCTTCCTGTAATGTTTGATCCTGTTCCTTCTCCCTGTAATGTTTGATCCTGTTCTGTCTCCCTGTAATGTTTGATCCCGTTCTGTCTCCCTTTAATGTTGGATCCTGTTCTGGCTCCCTGTAATATTTGATCCGGTTCTGTCTCTCTGTAATGTTTAATCCTGTTCTGTCTCCCTGTAATGTGTGATCCTGTTCTGTCTCTCTGTAATGTTGGATCCTGTTCTGTCTCCCTGTAATGTTGGATCCTGTTCTGTCTCTCTGTAACGTTGGATCCTGTTCCATCTCCCTGTAATTTTGGATCCTGTTTTGTCTCCCTGTAATGTTGGATCCAGTGCTGTCACCCTGTAATGTTGGATCCTGTTCTGTCTCCCTGTAATGTTGGATCCAGTGCTGTCTCCCTGTAATGTTGGATCCTGTTCTGTCTCCCTGTAATGTTGGATCCTGTTCTGTCTCCCTGTGATGTTGGATCCTGTTCCGTCTCCCTGTAATGTTGGATCCTGTTCTGCCTTACTATAATGTTGGATCCTGTTCTGGCTCCCCTTAATGTTGGATCCTGTTCTGTCTCCCTGTAATGTTGGATCATGTTCTGTCTCTCTGTAATGTTGGATCCTGTTCCGTCTCTCTGTAATGTTTGATCCTGTTCTGTCTCCCCGTAATGTTGGATCCTGTTCTGTCTCCCTGTAATGTTGGATCCAGTGCTGTCTCCCTGTAATGTTGGATCCTGTTCTGTCTCCCTGTGATGTTGGATCATGTTCCGTCTCCCTGTAATGTTGGATCGTGTTCCGTCTTCCTGTAAAGTTGGTTCATGTTCTGCCTCCCTGTAATGTTGGATCCTGTTCTGGCTCCCCGTAATGTTGGATCCTGTTCTGTCTCTCTGTAATGTTTAAACCTGTTCTGTCTCCCTGTAATGTTTGATCCTGTTCTGTCTCTCTGTAATGTTGGATCCTGTTCTGTCTCTCTGTAATGTTGGATCCTGTTCTGTCTCCCTGTAATGTTGGATCCTGTTCTCGCTCCCCGTAATGTTGGATCCTGTTCTGTCTCTCTGTAATGTTAAATCCTCTTCTGTCTCCCTGTAATGTTTGATCCTGTTCTGTCTCTCTGTAATGTTGGATCCTGTTCTGTCTCCCTGTAATGTTGGATCTTGTTCTGTCTCTCTGTAATGTTGGATCCTGTTTTGTCTCCCTGTAATGTTGGATCCTGTTCTGTCTCTCTGTAATGTTGGATCCTGTTCTGTCTCCCTGTAATGCTGGATCCTGTTCTGTCTCCCTGTAATGTTGGATCCAGTGCTGCCTCCCTGTAATGTTGGATCCTGTTCTGTCTCCCTGTAATGTTGGATCCTGTTCTGTCTCCCTGTGATGTTGGATCCTGTTCCGTCCCCCTGTTATGTTGGATCCTGTTCTGCCTCACTGTAATGTTGGATCCTGTTCTGGCTCCCCGTAATGTGGATGCTTTTCTGTCTCTCTTTAATGTTTAATTCTGTTCTGTCTCCCTGAAATGTTTGATCATGTTCTGTCTCTCTGTAATGTTGGATCCTGTTCTGTCTCTCTGTAATGTTTGATCCTGTTCTGTCTCCCTGTGATGTTGGATCCTGTTCTGTCTCCCTGTAAAGTTGGATCCTGTTCTGTCTCCCTGTAATGTTTGATCCAGTGCTGTCTCCCTGTGATGTTGGATCCTGTTCTGCCTCCCTGTAATGTTGGATCCTGTTCCGTCTCCCTGTGATGTTGGATCCTGTTCCGTCTCCCTGTAATGTTGGATCCTGTTCCGTCTTCCTGTAATGTTTGATCCTGTTCTGTCTCCCTGTGATGTTGGATCCTGTTCCGTCTACCTGTTATGTTGGATCGTGTTCTGCCTCACTGTAATATTGGATCCTGTTCTGGCTCCCCGTAATGTTGGATCCTGTTCTGTCTCTCTTTAATAATTAATCCTGTTTTGTCTCCCTTTAATGTTTGAACATGTTCTGTCCCTCTATAATGTTGGATCCTGTTCTGTCCCTCTGTAATGTTTGATCCTGTTCTGTCTCCCTGTAATGTTGGATCCTGTTCTGTCTCCCTGTAATGTTGGATCCAGTGCTGTCTCCCTGTAATGTTGGATCCTGTTCTCTCTCCCTGTAATGTTGGATCCTGTTCTGTCTCTCTGTAATGTTGGATCCTGTTCTGGCTCCCCGTAATGTTGGATCCTGTTCTTTCTCCCTGTAATTTTGGATCCAGTTCTGTCTCCCTGTAATGTTGGATCCTGTTCTGTGTCCCTGTAATGTTGGATCCTGTTCTGTCTCCCTGTGATGTTGGATCCTGTTCCGTCTCCCTGTAATGTTGGATCCTGTTCCGTCTTCCTGTAATGTTTGATCCTGTTTCCTCTCCCTGTAATGTTTGATCCTGTTCTGTCTCCCTGTAATGTTGGATCCTGTTCTGGCTCCCTGTAATGTTGGATCCTGTTCTGTCTCTCTGTAGTGTTTAATCCTGTTCTGTCTCCCTGTAATGTTTGATCCTGTTCTGTCTCTTCGTAATGTTGGCTCCTGTTCTGTCTCCCTGTAATGTTGGATCCTGTTCTGTCTCCATGTAATGTTGGATCCTGTTCTGTCTCTCTGTAATGTTGGATCCTGTTTTGTCTCCCTGTAATGTTGGATCCAGTGCTGTCACCCTGTAATGTTGGATCCTGTTCTGTCTCCCTGTAATGTTGGATCCTGTTCCGTCTCTCTGTAATGTTGGATCCTGTTCTGTCTCCCTGTAATGTTGGATCCAGTGCTGTCTGCCTGTAATGTTGGATCCTCTTCTGTCTCCCTGTAATGTTGGATCCTGTTCTGTCTCCCTGTGATGTTGGATCCTGTTCCGTCTCCCTGTAATGTTGGATCCTGTTCTGCCTCACTATAATGTTGGATCCTGTTCTGGCTCCCCTTAATGTTGGATCCTGTTCTGTCTCCCTGTAATGTTTGATCATGTTCTGTCTCTCTGTAATGTTGGATCCTGTTCCGTCTCTCTGTAATGTTTGATCCCGTTCTGTCTCCCCGTAATGTTGGATCCTGTTCTGTGTCCCTGTAATGTTGGATCCAGTGCTGTCTCCCTGTAATGTTGGATCCTGTTCTGTCTCCCTGTAATGTTGGATCCTGTTCTGTCTCTCTGTAATGTTGGATCATGTTCTGTCTCCCTGTGATGTTGGATCATGTTCCGTCTCCCTGTAATGTTGGATCCTGTTCCGTGTTCCTGTAAAGTTGGTTCAAGTTCTGCCTCCATGTAATGTTGGATCCTGTTCTGGCTCCCCGTAATGTTGGATCCTGTTCTGTCTCTCTGTAATGTTTAATCCTGTTCTGTCTCCCTGTAATGTTTGATCCTGTTCTGTCTCTCTGTAATGTTGGATCCTGTTCTGTCTCTCTGCAATATTTGATCCTGTTCTGTCTCCCTGTAATGTTGGATCCACTGCTGTCTCCCTGTAATTTTGGATCCTGTTTTGTCTCCCTGTAATGTTGGATCCTGTTCTGTCTCCCTGTGATGTTGGATCATGTTCCGTCTCCCCGTAATGTTGGATCCTGTTCTGTCTCCCTGTAATATTGGATCCAGTGCTGTCTCCCTGTAATGTTGGATCCTGTTCCGTCTTCCTGTAATGTTTGATCCTGATCCCTCTCCCTGTAATGTTTGATCCTGTTCTGTCTCCCTGTAATGTTTGATCCCGTTCTGTCTCCCTTTAATGTTGGATCCTGTTCTGGCTCCCTGTAATGATTGATCCTGTTTTGTCTCTCTGTAATGTTTAATCCTGTTCTGTCTCTCTGTAATGTTGGATCCTGTTCTGTCTCTCTGCAATATTTGATCCTGTTCTGTCTCCCTGTAATGTTGGATCCTGTGCTGTCTCCCTGTAATTTTGGATCCTGTTCTGTCTCCCTGTAATGTTGGATCCTGTTCTGTCTCCCTGTGATGTTGGATTATGTTCCGTCTCCCCGTAATGTTGGATCCTGTTCTGTCTCCCTGTAATATTGGATCCAGTGCTGTCTCCCTGTAATGTTGGATCCTGTTCCATCTTCCTGTAATGTTTGATCCTGTTCCCTCTCCCTGTAATGTTTGATCCTGTTCTGTCTCCCTTTAATGTTGGATCCTGTTCTGGCTCCCTGTAATGTTTGATCCTGTTTTGTCTCTCTGTAATGTTTAATCCTGTTCTGTCTCCCTGTAATGTGTGATCCTGTTCTGTCTCTCTGTAATGTTGGATCCTGTTCTGTCTCCCTGTAATGTTGGATCCTGTTCTGTCTCCCTGTAATGTTGGATCTTGTTCTGTCTCTCTGTAATGTTGGATCCTGTTTTGTCTCCCTGTAATGTTGGATCCAGTGCTGTCACCCTGTAATGTTGGATCCTGTTCTGTCTCCCTGTAATGTTGGATCCTGTTCTGTCTCTCTGTAACGTTGGATCCTGTTCCGTCTCCCTTTAATTTTGGATCCTGTTCTTTCTCCCTGTAATGTTGGATCCAGTGCTGTCTCCCTGTAATGTTGGATCCGGTTCTGTCTCCCTGTAATGTTGGATCCTGTTCTGTCTCCCTGTGATGTTGGATCCTGTTCCGTCTCCCTGTAATGTTTGATCTTGTTCTGTCTCCCCGTAATGTTGGATCCTGTTCCGTCTCCCTGTAATGTTGGATCCAGTGCTGTCCCCTGTAATGTTGGATCCTGTTCTGTCTCCCTGTAATGTTGGATCCTGTTCTGTCTCCCTGTAATGATGGATCCTGTTCTGTCTCTCTGTAATGTTGGATCCTGTTCTGTCTCCCTGTGATGTTGGATCATGTTCCGTCTCCCTGTAATGTTGGATCCTGTTCCGTCTTCCTGTAAAGTTGGTTCATGTTCTGTCTCCCTGTAATGTTGGATCATGTTCTGGCTCCCCGTAATGTTGGATCCTGTTCTGTCTCCCTGTAATGTTGGATCCAGTGCTGTCTCCCTGTAATGTTTAATCCTGTTCTGTCTCCCTGTAATGTTTGATCCTGTTCTGTCTCTCTGTAATGTTGGATCCTGTTCTGTCTCTCTGTAATGTAGGATCCTGTTCTGTCTCCCTGTAATGTTGGATCCTGTTCTGGCTCCCCGTAATGTTGGATCCTGTTCTGTCTCCCTGTAATGTTTAATCCTGTTCTGTCTCCCTGTAATGTTTGATCCTGTTCTGTCTCTCTGTAATGTTGGATCCTGTTCTGTCTCCCTGTAATGTTGGATCCTGTTCTGTCTCCCTGAAATGTTGGACCCTGTTCTGTCTCCCTGTAATGTTGGATCCTGTTCTGTCTCCCTGTAATGTTGGATCCAGTGCTGTCACCCTGTAATGTTGGATCCTGTTCTGTCTCCCTGTAATGTTGGATCCTGTTCTGTCTCTCTGTAATGTTGGATCCTATTCTGTCTCCCTGTAATGCTGGATCCTGTTCTGTCTCCCTGTAATGTTGGATCGAGTGCTGTCTCCCTGTAATGTTAGATCATGTTCTGTTTCCCTGTAATGTTGGATCCTGTTCTGTCTCCCTGTGATGTTGGATCCTGTTCCGTCTCCCTGTTATGTTGGATCCTGTTCTGCCTCACTGTAATGTTGGATCCTGTTCTGCCTCACTATAATGTTGGATCCTGTTCTGGCTCCCCTTAATGTTGGATCCTGTTCTGTCTCCCTGTAATGTTTGATCATGTTCTGTCTCTCTGTAATGTTGGATCCTGTTTCGTCTCTCTGTAATGTTTGATCCTGTTCTGTCTCCCCGTAATGTTGGATCCTGTTCTGTGTCCCTGTAATGTTGGATCCAGTGCTGTCTCCCTGTAATGTTGGATCCTGTTCTGTCTCCCTGTAATGTTGGATCCTGTTCTGTCCCTCTGTAATGTTGGATCATGTTCTGTCTCCCTGTAATGTTGGATCATGTTCCGTCTCCCTGTAATGTTGGATCCTGTTCCGTCTTTCTGTAAAGTTGGTTCATGTTCTGCCTCCATGTAATGTTGGATCCTGTTCTGGCTCCCCGTAATGTTGGCTCCTGTTCTGTCTCTCTGTAATGTTTAATCCTGTTCTGTCTCCCTGTAATGTTTGATCATGTTCTGTCTCTCTGTAATGTTGGATCCTGTTCTGTCTCTCTGCAATATTTGATCCTGTTCTGTCTCCCTGTAATGTTGGATCCAGTGCTGTCTCCCTGTAATTTTGGATCCTGTTCTGTCTCCCTGTAATGTTGGATCCTGTTCTGTCTCCCTGTGATGTTGGATCATGTTCCGTCTCCCTGTAATGTTGGATCCTGTTCCGTCTTCCTGTAAAGTTGGTTCATGTTCTGCCTCCCTGTAATGTTGGATCCTGTTCTGGTTCCCCGTAATGTTGGATCCTGTTCTGTGTCTCTGTAATGTTTAATCCTGTTCTGTCTCCCTGTAATGTTGGATCCTGTTCTGTCTCCCTGTAATGTTTGATTCTGTTCTGTCTTCCTGTAATGTTTGATTCTGTTCTGTCTCCCTGTAATGTTGGATCCTGTTCTGTCTCCCTGTAACGTTTGATCCCGTTCTGTCTCCCTGTAATGTTGGATCCTGTTCTGTCTCCCTATAATGTTTGATCCTGTTCTGTCTCCCTGTAATGTTGGCTCCTGTTTTGTCTCCTTGTAATGTTTGTCTGCTCTTGAATGGGATTGTTTTGATAATTGTAATTTCCCCTCGGGGATTAATAAAGTATTTCTGATTATCTATTAGTACCGTGCTAGTATATTAGTACCGGTACAACCCTAATACTAACCCACATTTCAGTGCAGACTTACATTACTGACCTTATCAAGATGTTCAACTTTAACCTGAGTTTGTGGAATTAATAGACGACACCTCCTTTGTTAACGTTATAGAATTCCCATTTGCACTTTTAAGCGGGCTCATCATTCAGCAGCGTAATGTTGCTGTTGGACCCGCACGTCCTTGTGTGTTATTGGTACCCGTCAAATAACGCTCATCACAATGCAAGCCACTTAGAATGCTTGAAAGGAGTCCTGGGCACAGGTGAAATATGGCGCTCGTTAGCGTGCCAGAGGGCAAAGACCCAGGCCGTGTGTGCACAGCTTGTGTGCTGGTAATAACCTGCACAGCGTGGCCAGGTGACTCACCTCATCACCCACGGGGATGAGAACAGCAGGCGCACCTTTCTTGCATAAATGTGTCTCATTTATCCAAATTGTCCGACTTTTAATTCCTTAAGTCAAGCCAGTAATTGAATTTGGACTCTTGCTAGCATGACCTCACTCGGCCCCCGCTTGGGGGGATCCTTGCAGGATGGAGTGGATTTACAGTAGCCGTCCACCTGAGTCCACTGTGAATGTCGCAGGGACTCTCTGGCCGGTGGGGTGGAGTGAAATGTCATGTATTGCTTTTTTCCACAATAATTGCCTGCGGCGTCTTCCGAAAAACCGCTGAATGTCGAGGCTGATTAGGAACATGACCCTCTGATCAACGTCTGTGAGCAATTTAACTAAACTTTCTGGGGAAATTACAAACGTGGACAGTAGGGTTGTACAATATACCGGTACCAGTATAATATCGCTGTACTAATGAATCAAAAACGGTACTATACTGAAAAGTACCACTTCCAAAATGTGTATTTATTTTTTTGTCGTTGCGTCGTGACCTTTAACTATGGTCTGAATCGTTTAAAGCATAGTAAATGTACTTATATGACCCAACACAGACAACCTTCCCTAGTCATGGGTTAAAAAATGAATAAAAAGCAAAACACAAAACAGCAGTGATTCTCTATCGTACAGAGCAGTGGCTCTGAACCATAAGGAACAAAAGCATCACTAATATACATATATGTATACACAGACGTTTTTATAAATGTAATATTTCTGCGCGACCCAGTGGAAAACGCGTCAAGGACCGGTAGTTGGAGACAATTGGTCTGAATTTCCTTTAATAAGCACAAAAGTTTCACAAATTCTTGTGTTGTAGTCATTTAAAAAAGTTCAACTCGTTAGACTCTAGAAGCTAGCATCTACACGGTGGCCTGACTTTAATGCTGACATTTTGTCGCCATCAAGTGGCAAGTAAGTCTTTGTGATTTGGATCAGTGACCTTCGATTATGCTCTGACTTGGGCACAGCGCAGCAAATTTACTTATATGACCCAATGCAGACAACCTTACCTAGTCATGGTGTAAAAATCAAAAAAAGAGCAGAGCACATCTTTACAACAGCAGAAGTTCTTTATCATATAGAGCAGTGCTTCTGAACCATAAGGGAAAAAAATCACTAATATATATATAAACATACACACACATGTATATAAATGTAATGTTTTTATGCAACCTGGTGGCAAACGCATCAAGGATCAGTAATTGGAGACCACTGATCTGGATGGCTTCCAATAAGCACAAAAGTTTCACAGTTTTATTGTATTGTAGTCATTTACAAAAGTTCAACTTGGTAAACTCTAGAAGCTAGCATCTACATGGCAGTTTGACTAAAAAGCTGCTATTTTACTCTATGCTATGCTCTGAATAGCGCATTGCGCAGCAAATATACTTATACGACCCAATGCAAACAACCTTCTCTAGTCATGGTGTAAAAAAAAACCCAGCACAGCACACCTTCAAAACAGCAGATGTTCCCTATCAATAAGCGCAGTGCTTCTGAATCATAAGGAACAAAACAATCACTAATATACATATATACATACACATGTGCGTTTATAAATGTAATGTTTTTGTGAATCCTGGTGGCAAACAGGTCAAGTTTAAATGTACTTATATGGCTGAATACAGACAACCTTCCATCGTAATTGGTTAAAAAACCCCAACAAAAAACAGCAGAGCACACTTTCAAAACATCGAGGTTCTCTATGATATAGAGCAGTGCTTCTGAACCATAAGGAACAAAACAATCACTATTTTATATATAAACATTGACACACAGGTTTATAAATATAATGTTTTTGTGCAACTGGTGGCAAACATATCAAGGACCGGTAGTTCTAGACCACTGATCTGAATGTCCTCCAATAAGCACAAGTGTTTGACAGTTTCTTGTATTGTAGTCATTTACAAAAGTTCAACTTGGTAGACTCTAGAAGCTAGCATCTGCACGGCAGCCTGACTTTAAAGCTGACATTTTGCTCTATGCTATGGTCTGAATGATGCAAAAGATAGCAAATGTACTTGAATGACCCAATGCAGACAACCTTCTCTAGTCATGGTGTAAAAAAAAAACAACAACAGAAGAGCACACCTTCAAAACAGCAAAGTTTCCCTATCATATAGAGCAGTGCTTCTGAACCATAAGGAACAAAAACAATCACTAATATATATATATATGTATATATATATATATATATATATATATATATATATATATATATATATATATATATATATGTATATATATATATATACATATATATATATATATATATATATATATATATATATATATGCGTTTATAAATGTAATGTTTTTGTCCAACCTGGTGGCAAACACGTCAAATTTAAATTTACTTATATGGCCGAATACAGACAACCTTCCCTAGTCAATGGTAAAAAACAAAAACAAAAAAAAGCATAGCACACCTTCATAACAGCGAGGTTCCCTATCATATCGAGCAGTGCTTCTGAACCATAAGGAACAAAACAATCACTATTTTACATATAAACATACACACACGGGTTTATAAATGTAATTTTTTTGTGCAACCGGTGGCAAACATATCAAGGAGCGGTAATTGTAGACCACTGATCTGAACGTCCTCCAATAAGCACAAGAGTTTGACAGTCCAAAGTGTATTTAACATAATAGTGTTAGGGGACCAGTCCATAGTGGATCTAACATAATAGTGAGAGTCCAGTCCAAAGTGTATTTACAATAATAGTGTAAAAGTCCAGTCCATAGTGGATCTAACATAATAGTGTAAGAGTCCAGTCCATAGTGGATCTAACATAATAGTGAGAGTCCAGTCCATAGTGGACCTAACATAATCGTGAGAGTCCAGTCCATAGTGGATCTAACATAATAGTGTGAGTCCAGTCCATAATGGATCCAACATAATACTGAGGGTCCAGTCCATAGTGGATCTAACACAATAGTGAGAGTCTAGTCCAAAGTGGATCCAACATAGTAGTGAGAGTCCAGTCCTAAGTGTATTTAACATAATAGTGTAAGAGTCCAGTCCATGGTGGATCTAACATAATAGTGTGAGTCCAGTCCATAATGGATCTAACATAATACTGAGAGTCCAGTCCATAGTGGATCCAACATAATAGTGAGAGTCCAGTCCATAGTGGATCTAACATAATAATGAGAGTCCAGTCCATAGTGGATCTAACATAATACTGAGAGTCCAGTCCATAGTGGATCTAACATAATAGTGTGAGAGTCCAGTCCATAGTGGATCTAACATAATAGTGTGAGAGTCCAGTCCATAGTGGATCTAACATAATAGTGTGAGAGTCCAGTCCATAGTGGATCTAACATAATAGTGTGAGACTCCAGTCCATAGTGGATCTAACATAATTGTGTGAGAGTCCAGTCCATAGTGGATCTAACATGATAGTGTGAGAGTCCAGTCCATAGTGGGGCCAGCAGGAGACCATTTCGACCGGAGACGGGTCAGCAACGCAGAGATGTCCCCAACCGATTCACAGGCGAGCGGTCCATTCTAGTTCCCCAGGGAGGGGGGCAGAGGAGAAAAGAAAAGAAACGGCAGATCAACTGGTCTAAAAAGGGGGTCTATTTAAAGGCTATAGTATACAAATGAGTTTTAATTCATTGGCAAAGTCCTGAATTATTTACTGTTTCAAGCGGCCCTCTCATGGCAGCCATGACTGTGGAGTGGCCCTCAATGAAATCCAGTCCGTCATCTCTGGTCAAGTGGGAAAGGCCAAAGTTAATTTGGAGAAAATGCAGTCTTTTATGAATTATTTCATGTTACTCTGCGGCCCGGTAGAACATGCGTCACAGGCACTGGTCCCCGGACTGGTGCCTGCTACACAGCATGCAGAAGAGATTTGAATATTTATTATAAACAAAAACAAAAACCCTCTAATTACTCGGAAGCATAAAAGCCAAACTTCTGCTTGTTCAGGCGTCCACGGATCTGACATGAATATCAATTCCGAGAAGCGGCACGTCAATGAAAGCTGCTCCATGTTCACCTGCTTTCTTTATCTCGGCGGAGGAAAATGATGTACTTTCTGCAAATAAATGAATTCTCCTGCAGTTTAATTAGCTGGTCATTTTCCTCCCGACTTTTCTGAAAACGCTCATTTTCTCGGACTCATGCAATCTTCCCACCCTGATATGTTTCTTAACTACTTATTTTAGAGCCCCGCTGACTCATCACTTACATTTGGACTGGACACAGGAAGCAGACTTTGGATGGTTAGAATTGTACTTGCTGTATTTATCACAGCAAGCAAAAGTGTTTAACGAAGTCAGACTGACTTACCGGCTGCTCACAAACCTGGACCGACTGACACGTGCGATCCGGAACTTCGACTAAACTCCCCTTTATGCAGCAGAATACTAAACCGCTCGCACTTGTACAAACCCCGTTTCAATATGTGTTAGGAAATTGTGTTAGATGTAAATATAAACAGAATACAATGATTTACAAATCATTTTCAACCCATATTCAGTTGAATATGCTACAAACACAACATAAACTCATAAACATTGTTTTTTTTGTGCAATTAACATTAACTTTAGAATTTGATGCCAGCAACACGTGACAAACGTTGGGAAAGGTGGCAATAAATACTGATAAAAATGAAGAATGCTCATCAAATACTTATTTGGAACATCCCACAGGTGTGCAGGCTAATTGGGAACAGGTGGGTGCCATGATTGGGTATAAAAACAGCTTCCCAAAAAATGCTCAGTCTTTCACAAGAAAGGATGGGGCGAGGTACACCCTTTTGTCCACAACTGCGTGAGCAAATTGTCAAACAGTTTAAGAAAAAACGTTTATCAATGTGCAATTGCAAGAAATTTAGGGATTTCAACATCCACAGTCCATAAAATCATCAAAAGGTTCAGAGAATCTGGAGTAATCACTCCACGTAAGCGGCATGGCCGGAGACGTACATTGAACGACCGTGACCTTCCATCCCTCGGACGGCACTATGAAAAACCGACATCAATCTCTAAAGGATATCACCACATGGGCTCAGGAGCACTTAAAAAAACCACTGTCACTAAATACAGTTGGTAGCTACATCTGTAAGTGAAAGTTAAAGCTCTACTATGGAAAGCGAAAGCCATTTATCAACAACATCCAGAAACGCCGCCGGCTTTTCTGGGCCCGAGATCATCCAAGATGGACTGATGCAAAGTGGAAAAGTGTTCTGTGGTCTGACGAGTATTCATTTCAAATTGTTTTGGGAAATATTCTACATTGTGTCATCCGAACAAAAAGGGAAGCGAACCATCCAGACTGTTATCAACGCAAAGTTGAAAAGCCAGCATGTGTGATGGTATGGGGGTGCATTAGTGCCCAAGGCATGGGTAACTTACACATCTGTGAAGGCACCAATAATGATGAAAGTGTAACCTATACGTGCTACAAAGCAATGCAATAAATATATATATGGGGTGTTATGAGCTAGGAACAGAAGACTAGTTTCAACTCGTAGAGAGAGGCAGAGCTTGAATTGTGGTTTGGTTGACAGCGTGTATTAGAGAATTAGTGATGGACAGCAGATATATACACACACAATGAGTTGAATTGCCATTCAACATGAAAGCAATTTAAAGAGAAAACCACAAGTACTATATACATACATACAATTCCATTTAAACTAATCAGTGTCTCTGGATCTTGTTTAAATCTCAGTTCAGATAATAGTTCTTGGAAAAAAAGTATGGCAGTACTGTCCATGTGCTGCAGGTAAAGTGAAAATTGTAAAGGGTTGGCTGGAGAGCCTCCTACCAGCCCAGACAGAGCAGGTGGTGAGGTTCCTGGCTGGAATCTTCCAAAACCAATCCTAGGACTAGGTGATTATTTTCCTTAGCTCGCCATCAAAAAGAGAAGCATGGCCTGTGTAAGAGCCAGAACCATTCTTATAAATCCATGTGTACACAAATTATCTTCATTAAATAACACTAAATTGCATTATCTAGTATTCATAATATATTATCCAACAATATACCATCAAGTATTCATAATATAATATTAAATAATACATTAACAAGTATTCATAATAAATATTCAATAATTTCTAGTTCGTTCCTCAATATTGTACAATATAAATCAATGGACATATTGGAATCACAATATGCAAAAAAATGCTAAAATAACCATTAGCAGCATAATTATGACCTATACAAAGCAGTCAGTGCACTAAATGTGCTTATGATCTAAACACATAAAAGTACATACAATACACAAATGTGATCATTAGTTTAAGTCATAAACCTTTTATATGGAGGATTGAGAATATGCCACAAAGATGTTGCAATGAAGAAAGATGAATGCTTAAAGTGCTATTGTCCTATATATGGACTCACCAACTCGGCTTCTACAGTCAAACACAGCTTTATGACAAAGAATCCGGCGCTGGAAGTCTGCTCTATAAAGTTACAAAATAGGCATGTAGTTTAAAATCCGTCAGCACAATCTTTCAGGTGAAAACGAGGTTTAAAACCTACCTCGAGCAGAAATGCAATCGATCTCTCATGTCCTGTCTCCTGGCAACTTCCTGCTATCGGCTTATAAGCACCACTAATTGGACCGTGACAAGGGAGGAGTGCGCCGAGTTGCCAAAGATTAACTAGAGCAAGAGAATACCAGTCACTTTCGGCGACCGGTATATAACTACAGCTGATTGGACTGTGGCGGTCACGTGACCAGGAAATGCGCAAAGAGTAAATAGAAAGGCAAGAGCCTAATAGTCTCCGCAAATGTATTAGACACCTGCGTTACAAAAGGTACATACAGGTTTTGGAACAACATATGCTGCCATCTAAGCGCCGTCTTATTCATGGACGCCCCTGCTTATTTCAGCAAGACAATGCCAAGCCACATTCAGCACGTGTTACAACAGCGTGGCTTCGTAAAAAAAGAGTGCGGCCTGCAGTCCAGACCTGTCTCCCATGGAAAATATGTGGCGCATTATGAAACGTAAAATACGACAGCGGAGACCCCGGACTGTTGAAGGACTGAAGCTCTAAATAAAACAAGAATGGGAAAGAATTCCACTTTCAAAGCTTCAACAATTAGTTTCCTCAGTTCCCAAACGTTTATTGAGTGTTGTTAAAAGAAAAGGTGATGTAACACAGTGGTGAACATGCCCTTTCCCAACTACTTTGGCACTGGTTACAGCCATGAAATTCTAAGTTAATTATTATTTGCAAAAAATAAAAAATAAAATTTATGAGTTTGAACATCAAAAATGTTGTCTTTGTAGCATATTCAACTGAATATGGGTTGAAAATGATTTGCAAATCATTGTATTCTGTTTATATTTACATCTAACACAATTCCCCGACTCATATGGAAACGGGGTTTGTACCTTCCATAACCTTGCATTGACATTGCGCAGAAAATGGCAAAAATAGCACCAAAAAAAAAAAAAAGTCAGACAACAGAGCGCCGACCAAGGCCAGTGGGGAAAAATAAACGGATAGTGAGTCAGCACGAGGACCAAATGTGAAAATAGCGTGCACCCTTAGCTTCAGTTGAGTAGTACTCAATGACCCCTGGCTGCCAACAATGCTTCATGCCGCTCCTGGCTCGACGCTGATTGAGGTGCGCGTACGGCTTAGCCATCTGGAAGAGGCTCTTAAGATAGACAAACAACTCCTGGCAGAAGACACATCCCTGCTGCTGCAGATCTTGAACACGTTCCAAGTTGCTTTCTTGGGAGGTTTATACTTCTCTGGACTAACGGCAACCGCCGCCTGCAGAGAAACAAGGCGCTAAAAGGAGATGTGAGCGCCTGTCAAATGTCTCCCGTCGGTACCCGTAACCACAAAACAAAACAAAAATACTTTTGTCTTTGAACATTTACTAATGCGTTGAACATTTTCTGCACCGGTCATCCTGATAAGGGTTGAAGACATCTACCTATTGGGAACTACGGTGACAGGACATCTGCTGATTGGAGCAAGCGTTGCCCGGGTGTGTGCACACGTTGACAGACGCTGGCAGCCGTTCCAAGGTACCCCGAAGCTGCCACAAATGATTGGAGGATGAGCCTTGATTGGGATTATGGAATAAATCCCAAACTGGATAACATCTTGGAGAAGCTGTCTGCTCGGCATGGCCAAGTACGATGAATTGGAGTGAAAAGTTTACATTTTAATCCGGATTTATTTTCCCTGGTTCGGAACGAGTTGGCAGGTCGTTACTTTGGGGTTCCCCCAAAAAGTATTCCTACCAATTCCTTCTCTATCTATTATGGACACACACCTGTTGCAAAGCAAATTAGTTGCCACCTGCAAAGATTCAGATTTTTTTTTTTAAATAAATTTCCCTAGTTTCAAGAGCTATTCACTTAGTTTTTAGTCATTGATTAGTCTACATTTTAGCATGAACAAAAAAAGCAAGATGTAATAAATCCCAAACTGGATAACATCTTAGAGAAGCTGTCTGCTCGGCGTGGCCAAGTACGATGAATTGGAGTGAAAAGTTTAAATTCTTATCCGTATTATTTTCCCTGGTTCGGAACGAGCTGGCAGGTCGTTACTTTGGGGTTCCCCCCAAAATAATTCCTATTAATTCCTTCTCTATCTATTATGAACACACACCTGTTGCAAAGCAAATTAGTTGCCACCTGCCAAGATTTATATATTTTTTTTTTATACATTTCCCTAGTTTCAAGAGCTATTTACTTATTTTTTAGTCATTGACTAGCCTACATTTTAACATGAACAAAAAAAGGATGATGTAATAAATCCCAAACTGGATAACATCTTGGAGAAGCTGTCTGCTCGGCATGGCCAAGTACGATGAATTGGAGTGAAGAGTTTACATTCTAATCCGGATTTATTTTCCCTGGTTCGGAACAAGCTGGCAGGTCGTTATTTTGAGGTTCCTCCAAAAAGAATTCCTACCAAATCCTTCTCTATCTATTATGGACACACCCCAGTTGCAAAGCAAATTAGTTGCCACCTGCCAAGATTTTGATTTTTTTTTAATACATTTCCCTAGTTTCAAGAGCTATTTACTTATTGTTTAGTCATTGACTAGCCTACATTTTAGCAAGAACAAAAAAAAGGATGATGTAATAAATCCCAAACTGGATAACATCTTGGAGAAGCTGTCTGCTCGGCATGGCCAAGTACGATGAATTGGAGTGAAAAGTTTAAATTTTTATCCGGATTATTTTCCCTGATTCGGAACGAGCTGGCAGGTCGTTACTTTGAGGTTCCGGCAAAAATAATTCCTAGCAAATCCTTCTCTATCTATTATGGACACATACCTGTTGCAAAGCAAATTAGTTGCCACCTGCCAAAATTTAGATTTTTTTTTTTACAAATTTCCCTAGTTCCAAGAGCTATTTACTTATTTTTGAGTCATTTACTAGCCTACATTTTAGCATGAACAAAAAAGGATGATGTAATAAATCCCAAACTGGATAACATCTTAGAGAAGCTGTCTGCTCGGCATGGCCAAGTACGATGAATTGGAGTGAAAAGTTTACATTCTAATCCGGATTTATTTTCCCTGGTTCGGAACGAGCTGGCAGGTCGTTATTTTGGGGTTCCCCCAAAAATAATTCCTACCAAATCCTCCTCTATTCATTATGGACACACACCTGTTGCAAAGCAAATTAGTTGCCACCTGCCAATATTTCGATTAAAAAAAAAAAAAAAATCCCTGGTTTCAAGAGCTATTTACTTACTTTTTAGTCATTGACTAGTCGACATTTTAGCATGAACAAAAAAAGGATGATGTAATAAATCCCAAACTGGATAACATCTTGGAGAAGCTGTCTGCTCGGCATGGCCAAGTACGATGAATTGGAGTGAAAAGTTTAACTTCTTATCCGGATTATTTTCCCTGGTTCGGAACGAGCTGGCAGGTCATTACTTTGGGGTTCCCCCAAAAATAATTCCTACCAAATCCTTCTCTATCTATTATGGACACACACCTGTTCCAAAGCAAATTAGTTGACACCTGCCAAGATTTAGATTTTTAAAAAAAAATAAATTTCCCTAGTTTCAAGAGCTATTTACTTATTGTTTAGTCAATGACTAGTCTACATTTTAGCATGAACAAAAAAAGGATGATGTAATAAATCCCAAACTGGATAACATCTTGGAGAAGCTGTCTGGTCGGCATGGCCAAGTACGATGAATTGGAGTGAAAACTTAAATCCAATTCCGGATTTATTTTCCCTGGTTCGGAACGAGCTGGCAGGTCGTTACTTTGGGGTTCCCCCAAAAAGTATTCCTACCAATTCCTTCTCTATCTATTATGGACACACACCTGTTCCAAAGCAAATTAGTTGCCACCTGCCAAGATTTAGATTTTTTTTTTAAATAAATTTCCCTAGTTTCAAGAGCTATTTACTTATTGTTTAGTCAATGACTAGTCTACATTTTAGCATGAACAAAAAAAGGATGATGTAATAAATCCCAAACTGGATAACATCTTGGAGAAGCTGTCTGGTCGGCATGGCCAAGTACGATGAATTGGAGTGAAAACTTAAATCCAATTCCGGATTTATTTTCCCTGGTTCGGAACGAGCTGGCAGGTCGTTACTTTGGAGTTCCCCCAAAAAGTATTCCTACCAATTCCTTCTCTATCTATTATGGACACACACCTGTTGCAAAGCAAATTAGTTGCCACCTGCCAAGATTTAGATTTTTTTTTAATACATTTCCCTAGTTTCAAGAGCTATTTACTTATTTTTTAGTCATTGACTAGCCTACATTTTAGCATGAACAAAAAAGGATGATGTAATAAATCCCAAACTGGAAAACATCTTGGAGAAGCTGTCTGCTCGGCATGGCCAAGTACGGTGAATTGGAGTGAAAAGTTTAAATTCTTATCCGGATTATATTCCCTGGTTCGGAACGAGCTGGCAGGTTGTTACTTTGAGGTTCCACCAAAAACAATTTCTAGCAATTCCTTCTCTATATATTATGGACACACACCTGTTGCAAAGCAAATTAGTTGCCACCTGCCAAGATTTAGATTTTTTTTTAATGAATTTCCCTAGTTTCAAGAGCTATTTACTTATTGTTTAGTCATTGACTAGCCTACATTTTAGCATGAACAAAAAAAGGATGATGTAATAAATCCCAAACTGGATAACATCTCGGAGAAGCTATACGCTCGGCATGGCCAAGTACGATGAATTTGAAGACTTAAAAAAAAGTTCCCCCAAAAAGACAGTGGGTTTAAGACGCTACTAATTCCTTCCCTATCTGTAATTAACACACCTGTTGGAAAGCAAATTAGTTGCCACCTGCCAAGATTTTGATTATATATATAATATATATATATATATATATATATATATATATATATATATATATATATATATATATATATATATATACACACATTTTCGTAGTTTTAAAAGCTATTTAATTACTTTTAGTCATTGACTCATCTACATTTTAGCATGAACAAAAAAAAGGATTATGAAATAAATCCCAAACTGGATAACATCTTGGAGAACCTGTACGCTCGGCATGGCCAAGTACGATGAATTTGAAGACTTAAAAAAAAGACATTCAGAGTGAAAAGTTTAAATTCTAATCCGAATTATTTTCCCTGGTTTGGAACGAGCTGGCAAAGTCGTTACTTTGAGGTTCCTCCAAAAAGACAAAGTGGCGAATTAGTTGCCACGTGCCAAGATTTCATTTTATATATATATATATATATATATATATATATATATATATATATATATATATATATATATATATATATATGTATATATACATTTCCATAGTTTTAAGGGCTATTTACTTATTTTTAGTCATTGACTAGTCTACATTTTAGCATGAACAAAAAAAGGATTATGGAATGAATCCGAAACTGGATAACATCTTGGAGAAGCTCTTTGCTCGGCATAGCCAAGTGCGATGAATTTGAGGATTTAAAAAAAAGACAATCAGAGTGAAAAGTTTGAATTCTAATCCGGATTTTTTTCCCACGTTGAAACTTTTTTTTCTATTTAATTTTTGTATTTTTATAGAATTTCCATAGTTTCAAGAGCTATTTACTTATTTTTAGTCATTGACTAGTCTACATTTTAGAATGAACAAAAAAAGGATTATGGAATAAATACCAAACTGGATAACATCTTGGAGAAGCTGTCTGGTCGGCATGGCCAAGTGCGATAAATTTGAACTAAAAAAGAGACGATCAGAGTGAAAAGTTTAAATTGTAATCCGGATTTTTTTCCCTAATTGAAACTTGTTTTTATATTTTAAGTTTTTTTTATAAATTCCCCTAATTTTAAGAGCTATTTACTTATGTTTAGTCATTGACTAGTCTATATTTTAGCATGAACAATCACATGTTTTTCTATTCTAATTCTAAAATGCTAACATTGATTAATTGAATTAAAGTATCAATCTTTTTTTTTTTTTTAAAGAATTTGCAACATCTCGATGATGCTTGATTTAAGATTTGCAAGTTGAATAAAGCTTTTTTTCGAAACAAAACACAAAAAAAACAGCTAATTTCTACAAATCTTAACTAGTTTTTTAGTATAGACAATGTAGTGGAAGTATTTTTATAGGTTTTTTGTCATTTTTTACGTGTTTTAGTTCATTATTTATTTTTTTATGTTTACAATATTATGTTTTTGTAATTCACAAGATTTTTTTTCATTCACTGTTAATGTTTTTTCATTTAAAGGTTGTTTGTATTTATTATATATTTTATTCTATTTACAGTACTGTACAGTATATGTTTTTATGTGTTTTAGATATGTTTGAAGTCTGTAAAACTCCCAACCACACACTTTATACACTTTTCTCAGACAGGCATCAACATTTTCTCACATTTCTCTCGTTTAAGCGCTCTCAAAGTTCAAACCGTTGTGGATTTCAAATATAAGTACAGCCTACCACTCTACTGAAGAATGGAACCAAAGATCAAAACTTCTTTTTAAGTGCTCTGGGAGTTTTTGACCTATAAATAAGCCCGGGTTTTATCATAAAGCCCGCAGCATTTTCACACATAACCAGAGTCACACCATCTTTTTAGGCCTTAAATCCTGCAATATAAAGGTGAGAAAGGGCATTGGTTTCCAAAATAAGCCTGTCTCATCCATAGTAAAAACGTGTTCAGGATTATATTTCCCCCACCACAGTATACATCCTGCACTGTACAGGACACATGGCAAGAAGAAGACTGATTGACAATGTTCTACAGTCCCTTAGCCAATCAGGACGCAGAACACAATGCACATTCATACACCCTGCAACTGCATGTCTGTTCTTTGGCCAGTTTGTGGTGGCATGTCATTTCGTTGTGCTTTTTAAGAGACTGACAATAAAGTTCCTTCCAACCAACTGATGCAAAACAGTCAAACAAATGTCGGTATTGTCGATGTTTTGTTGAGTCACCCAAAGCCTTATTTGAAGTGCAAGTTCATTGTCAGGAACTCACATGTGGACAGGAGGCGTGACCCCAGGATGCAGGGACAGGAAGTGGGCATAGAGCAAGGGTGTCCAAACTTTTTGCCCCTGGGGACCGCATTAAGATGAAAAAATAGTCCGAAAGCTGCCGGCATGTAAAGTTATTGTATATATGGATCAGTGTAGAGATATTATAACACTGATATAAGGCTTTTAAAGTCATTTTGATAGTAGGCTAATTGATGTCTTGTCTTCATTATAACACTGACATAAGACGTTTACTTAAAGTTATTTTGATAGTAGGCTAATATAGACACTTACATCATGTGTTGCCTTCATTATAACACTTATATAAGACTTTTAAAATCATTTTGATAGTAGGCTAATATAGACACTTACATCATGTGTTGCCTTAATTATAACACTGATATAAGACCTTTAAAGTCATTTTTATAGTAGGCTAATACAGACACTTACATCATGTGTTGCCTTCATTATAACACTTATATAAGACTTTTAAAGTCATTTTGATAGTTGGCTAATACAGCTAATGTAGACACATCATGTGTTGTCTTCATTATAACACTTATATAAGACCTTTAAAGTAATTTTTATAATAGGCTAATATAGACACTTACATCATGTGTTGCCTTCATTATAACATGAATATAAGACTTTCAAAGTAATTTTGATAGTAGGCTAATATAGACACTTGCATCATGTGTTATCTTCATTATAACACTTGTATAAGACCTTTAAAGTCATTTTGATAGTAGGCTAATATTGACACTTACATCATGTGCTGTCTTCATTATAACACTTATATAAGACTTTGAAAGTAATTTTGATAGTAGGCTAATATAGACACTTACATCATGTGTTGCCTTCATTATAACACATATATAAGACTTTTAAAGTCATTTTGATAGTAGGCTAATATAGACACTTACATCATGTGTTGCCTTAATTATAACACTGATATAAGACCATTAAAGTCATTTTGATAGTAGGCTAATATAGACACTTACATCATGTGTTATCTTCATTATAACACTTGTATAAGACCTTTAAAGTCATTTTGATAGTAGGCTAATACAGACACTTACATCATGTGTTGTCTTCATTATAACACTTATATAAGACTTTGAAAGTAATTTCGATAGTAGGCTAATATCGACACTTACATCATGTGTTGCCTTCATTATAACACATATATAAGACTTTTAAAGTCATTTTGATAGTAAGCTAATATAGCTAATGTAGACACTTACATCTTGTGTTGTCTTCATTTGAACACTGATAAAAGATTTTTAAAGTAATTTTTATAGTAGGCTAATATAAACGCTTACATTATGTGTTGTCTTCATTTGAACACTGATATAAGACTTTTAAAGTCATTTTGATAGTAAGCTAATATAGAAAGTTACATCATGTGTTGTTCTCATTATAACACTTATATAAGACTTTTAAAGTTATGTTGATAGTATTCTAATATAACCAATATTGAAACGTAAATCATGTGTTGTCTTCATAATAACACGTATATAAGACTTTTAAAGTCATTTTGATAGTAGGCTGATATAGCTAATATAGAAACGTAAATCATGTGTTGTCTTCATTTGAACACCTATATAAGACTTTTAAAGTTATTTGGATAGTAGGCTAATATAGACACTAACATCATGGGTTGTCTTCATTATAACACTTATATAAGACTTTTAAAGTCATTTTGATAGTAGGCTAATACAGCTAATATAGAAACCAACATCATGTGTTGTCTTCATTTGAACACTTATATAAGACTTTTAAAGTTATTTTGATAGTAGGCTAATATGACTAATATAGACACTTACGTCATTTGTTGTCTTCATTATAACATGTATATAAGACATTTAAAGTCATTTTTATAGTAGGCTAATATAAACACTTACATCATGTGTTGTCTTCATTATAATACTTGTATAATAGACTTTTAAAGTTATTTTGATAGTAGGCTAATATAACTAATATAGACACTTACGTCATGTGTTGCCTTCATTTTACAATTATATAAGACTTTTAAAGTCATTTTGATAGTAGGCTAATATAAACACTTACATCATGCGTTGTCTTAATTATAACACTTATATAAGACTTTTAAAGTAATTTTGATAATAGGCTCATACATATAATAGACACTTACATCATGTGTGGTCTTCAATATAACACTGATATAAGACTTTTAATTAAAGCAATTTTGATTGTAAGCTAATATAGACACTTACATAATTTGTTGTCTTAATTATAACTCTTATATAAGACTTTTAAAGACATTTTGATAGTAGTCTAATATAACTTATATAGACACATCATGTGTTGCCTTCATTATAACTTATTTAAGACTTTAAGTCATTTTGATAGTAGGCTAATATAGCTAATACAGACACTTACACCATGCGTCGTCTTCATTATAACACTTATATAAGACTGTTAAAGTAATTTTGATAGTAGGCTAATAAATTTGATAGACACTTACATCATGTGTGGTCTTCAATATAACACTCATATAAGACTTTTACTTAAAGTAATTTTGATAGTAGGCTAATATTGACACTTACATCATGTGTGGTCTTCAAAATAATACTGATATAAAACTTTTACTTAAAGTAATTTTGATAGTAGGCTAATACAGTTAATATAGACACTTACATGTATTGCCTTCATTACAACCCTTAAATAAGGCGTTTAATTGATTTGTGGCTCCAAACAGATTTGTTTTTTGTATTTTTGTAGGTTTGACCTCAATTCTGCTAGAAGAGGTATGCACACAATGATTTCACCTTCTTTCCTCATCCATGCACTCTCACACACATATGATATTGTTCGTGGTGTCATGAAGTATCAGCATGGAGATAGAATGAAGAAGGCGAATGTACCAAGTTAACTTTCTGTTTCAGTTCCCGTCGAGACAAAGCAACCCAAAGCATGAGAAGACAGACAACCATTTTTACAGACGGCTTCGACCTTCAATTCTACTTACCCCGTTTTTTTTTTGCAGAATAGGTTGTTAAACTTCAGTTCTAGTCACCTCTCATGACTTCAGACAGCCCGAGAACAAAATAATCGGCGAGGAGTCTCCCCCTTTTTAAAAAGCTGCTTCTAATAATACTCTCAGAAGCCATCAAAGTGTCGGCCGCCCTTTCAAACAAATCCGAGACGTCAGCGACAGGACAGTTTCCAACAGCTTGACAAGGCCGCAGGAATCCTCGCAGCGGGGGGGGGGGGGGGGGCATGCAAAAGGAAAAAGCCCACAACGGTGGTGTCCGCTCCTGCTCACGGGACATCTTCAAACAGCTCTAAGAGCAGCAAATATCTCTGGTGACTGGAAGACTTGACACTACGGGCTTTTGACAAGTGGAGTTGCAGCCAGAAGGATGAAAAATGGCTAAAAACTTGGGATGTTCTGTTCTGGGTTTGATGCTGCACATTCCAATGGAGATCACAAGTGTGAAGTGTCGTAGTTTGTTTACGATGAGTCCTATTGACAGTTTGAAAATATCAACACATGATACAAACTAGTGTCTGATTCTCTTTCATGACGTATAATTGTTTAAATAAAACAATGTCAGGAGTACAAAATAAATAAACAACTACCTATTACTCATTGAAATACTTTGGTTTTTACCCTCAAAGTCCGTCAACGATTAATATATATATATATATATATATATATATATATATATATATATATATATATATATATATATATATGTATATATGTATATATATATATATATACATATATACATATATATATATATATATATATATATATATATATATATATGTATATATGTATATATATATATATATATATATATTAGGGGTGTGGGAGAAAATCAATTTTAAAAAGAATCGAATCGTTTACGTTGTGCGATTCAGAATCGATTGTCATTTTTTAAAAATCCATCCATCCATCCATCTTCTTCCGCTTATCCGAGGTCGGGTCGCGGGGGCAGCAGCCCAAGCAGGGAAGCCCAGACTTCCCTCTCCCCAGCCACTTCATCTAGCTCTTCCCGAGGGATCCCGAGGCGTTCCCAGGCCAGCCGGGAGACATAGTCTTCCCAACGTGTGGGGAAGACTGAATCTAAATCTATTTTTTTTTTTTTATTTTATTTTTATTTTTTTTTTTAATCCAATCACTACATAACAATGCAATGAGATTCCAAAACCAAACCTGACCCAGCAACACTCTGAACTGCAATAAACAGAGCAATTGAGAGGAGACACAAACACCACACAGAACAAACCAAAAGTAGTGAAACAAAAATGAATATTATCAACAACAGTATCATTAGTTATAATTTCAGCATAGCAGTTATTAAAAATCCCTCATTGACATTATCATTAGACATTTATAAAAATAAAAAGAAGAACAATAGTGTCACAGTTGCTTACACTTGCATGGCATCTCATAAGCTTGACAACACACTGTGTCCAATGTTTTCACAAAGATAAAATAAGTCATATTTTTGGTTTGTTTAATAGTGAAAACAAATTTACATTATTGCAATCAGTTGATAAAACATTGTCCTTTACGATTATAAAAGCTTTTTAAAAAAAATCTACTACTCTGCTAGCATGTCCGCAGACTGGGGTAGATCCTGCTGAAATCTATGTATTGAATGAATACACAATCCTTTTGAATCGGAAAAATATAGTTTTTGAATCGAGAATCGAATCGAATCAAAAAAATCGATATATTATGGAATCATGACCCCAAAAATCGATATTGAATCGAATCGTGGGACACTCAAAGATTCACAGCCCTAATATATCAATCAATCAGTCAATCAATGTTTACTTATATAGCCCTAAATCACTAGCAATTATTTATTGTGTTGTTTCTGTCACGCCTATGGTTCATGTTTTGTTTTGGTCATGTTCGGTTTAGTTTTTTGGACATTTAGTTCTGTTTTGCATTTGTTTGTTTGTCTTGTTATGGCCAGACTACCCTGAACATCCCCAATCTCATTTGTTCACAAGCTAAGCAATGTCTGGCCTGGTTATTACTTGGTTGGGAGACAGCCTAGGAATACCAGGTGCTTTTGACCTTTGGACTCTTTAAGTTCTTTTTTTTTCACTCCCTGTTTTGTCACTATGACGACCGTAGTCATTATTTAAGCCATTTTGTTTCTGTCCTCGTCCTGGCAACTTTACCTTTCCTTCTGAGACCTAAACCACGTTTTCACGCATCGACCTTCAGGCCTTGCTGCTTGTTGTTTTGACCACACCACGTAAGTTTTTGTATCTATGGCTACAGTGCAAGTTTATGGTTTGTTTTGTGCCACAGTTAGTGTATTTTGTTCATTTGTATATAGTCATGCCATTGTGCTGTTTTTGTTTGAGTCTAGTCTAGTTTGTTTATCCGCCATTTGTTTTCCTGTTTTGTATTATAATGTTTAAATAAATCCAATATGTACTCACACTCTCGTCTGACTCGTGCCAATCGTCCTTTGCGTGGAAGAAGCAAAACAAATCCAAGTCCTTGTGTGACAGTTTCAAGTTCGTGTATCCATTAGCATTGCCTGCTTATTCAGCGTGTATATCGAGCCTTGTTCTCCAGTGATAATACTACTTGGTTGGATAGTATTAAAATCAGTTTATTTGCTGCAAAGGAGGTGATGATCATCGACTCAGGGGAGCGGCTCCACACTGTGTATGAACATACACAGCGAGCCAGGAAATTACTCGATAGATTGGCATTCTACTAAAGGATATCACTTTTAAAAATGACTTCAATATAACTACATCTACAGAATCAAACATACAAATACTTGTCAGAAACGGGCTCATCCCATGTCACATATAGACTTTTTTTTGTTTTCATAAAGAATTATGCACAAGGTATAATGTATTTGACGTACAAACCACACCAGGTTAACATTTTGTCCTGTAAGTAAGTTGTGTGCCATCACTGCTGTGTAAAAGAAAAATAAAGCTGCATAATTAAATAAAAGAACAAAGCAGTTGAAGAACCCGCAGCCAAAAAAAACAAAAAAAACTTTTATTTAAGTTTGCTGAGGAGACAAAGCTAATAATCACAAGGCGCGTTGGGTTGGGAGCCATACTTTCAAAAGGTTCTCCCCGGGCACTTTTAAACATTTACATACTCTATTATTAAAGGTTAAGCATTTTTTAAAGTTTGTCCCCGTTTTTTTGCAGCAGGCCTCCTTGGAAACTGAAACGTGCTCGTCTAGTTTTGATTCACCACTCATCATATTTATATATACATATATATATATAGATATGTATGTATATATATAGATATAGATGTATATGGACTGGGATGAGGTGGCGACTTGTCCAGGGTGTATGCCGCCTTCCAGGCACATGCAGCTGAGAAAGGCTCCAGCACCCCCCGCAACCCCAAAGGGGACAAGCTGTAGAAAATGGATGGATGTGATTTAAGATTACCTGAACAAAACGCTTTGGGGGAATTTGGGCACCGTTCTATTTTAAATAAAAAGTTTTTGTGAAACATTATCTATTGCTGGGTGTGAGTTTTCCTTGCCCTTATGTGGGCCTACCGAGGATGTCGTGGTGGTTTGTGCAGCCCTTTGAGACACTAGTGATTTAGGGCTATATAAGTAAACATTGATTGATTGATTGATTGATTGCATGTCCAAGACGTGATTGTAATAGGGAATTAAATTTCAATTAGTTTTTACCTGGTTAAATTAAAGAAAATGGAATGAAAAAAAAAAAAAAAAAAAAAAATATATATATATATAAATATATATATATATATATATATATATATATATATATATATATATATATATATATTATCTGCGCTGCTGACCCGTCTCCACTCGGGATGGTATCCTGCTGGCCCCACTGTGGACTCTCACTATTATGTTGGTTCCACTATAGACTGGAATCTCACTATTATGTTGGATCCACTATGGACTGGACTCTCACTATAATGTTAGATCCACTATGGACTGGACTCTCACTCTTATGTTAGATCCACTATGGACTGGACTCTCACTATTATGTTAGATCCACTATGGACTGGACTCTCACTATTATGTTAGATCCTCTATGGACTGGACTCTCACTATTATGTTAGATCCACTATGGACTGGACTCTCACTATTATGTTAGATCCTCTATGGATTGGACTCACACTATAATATTGGATTCACTATTGACTGGACTCTCACTGTTATGTTAGATCCACAATGGACTGGATTTTCACTGTTATGTTAGATCCACTATGGACTGGACTCTCACTATTATGTTAGATCCACTATGGACTGGACTCACACTATAATGTTAGATCCACTATAGACTGGACTCTCACTATTATGTTAGATCCACTATGGACTGAACTCTCACTATTATGTTGGATCCACTATGGATGGACTGAACTGTCATTATTATGTTAGATCCACTATGGACTGGACTCTCACTGTTATGTTAGATCCACTATGGACTGGACTCTCACTCTTATGTTGGATCCACTATGGACTGGACTCTCACTATTATGTTGGATCCACTATGGACTGAACTCTCACTATTATGTTGGATCCACTATGGACTGGACTCTCACTGTTATGTTATATCCACTATGGACTGGACTCTCACTATTATGTTAGATCCATTATAGACTAAACTCTCACTATTATGTTGGATCCACTATGGACTGAACTCTCAATATTATGTTTGATCCACTATGGACTGAACTGTCACTGTTATGTTATATCCACTATGGACTGGACTCTCACTATTATGTTAGATCCACTATGGACTGTACTCTCACAAATGTGTTAGATCCACTATGGCCTGGACTCTCACTATTATGTTGGATCCACTATTGACTGAAGTCTCACTATTATGTTAGATCCACCATGGACTGGACTCTCACACTACTATGTTAGATCCACTATGGACTGAACTCTCACTATTATGTTGGATCCAATATGGACTGAACTGTCATTATTATGTTGGATCCAATATGGACTGGACTCTCACTATTATGTTAGATCCATTAGAAGACTGGACTCTCAATATTATGTTGGATCCACTATGGACTGAACTGTCATTATTATGTTGGATCCAATATGGACTGGACTCTCACTATTATGTTAGATCCACTATGGACTAGACTCTCACTATTATGTTAGATCCACTATGGACTGGACTCTCACTATTATGTTAGATCCACTATGGACTAGACTCTCACTATTATGTTAGATCCACTATGGACTGGACTCACACTGTAATGTTACATCCACTATGGACTGGACTCTCACTATTATGTTAGATCCACTATGGACTGGACTCACAATGTAATGTTAGATCCACTATGGACTGGACTCTCACTATTATGTTAGATCCACTATGGACTGAACTGTCATTATTATGTTAGATCCACTATGGACTGGACTCTCACTGTTATGTTAGATCCACTATGGACTGGACTCTCACTGTTATGTTAGATCCACTATGGACTGGACTGTCACACTATTATGTTGGATCCACTATGGACTGGACTCACACTATAATGTTGGATTCACTATGGACTGGACTCTCACTGTTATGTTGGATCCACTATGGACTGGACTTTCACTGTTATGTTGGATCCACTATGGACTGGACTCTCACTATTATGTTAGATCCACTATGGACTGGACTCACACTATAATATTAGTTCCACTGTGGACTGGACTCTCACTATTATGTTAGATCCACTAAGGACTGGACTCTCACTATTATGTTGGATCCACTAGGGATGGACTGAACTGTCATTATTATGTTAGATCCACTATGGACTGGACTCTCACTATTATTTTAGATCCACTAAGGACTGGACTCTCACTATTATGTTAGATCCACTATGGACTGAACTCTCACTATTATGTTGGATCCACTATGGATGGACTGAACTGTCATTATTATGTTAGATCCACTATGGACTGGACTCTCACTGTTATGTTAGATCCACTATGGACTGAACTCTCACTATTATGTTGGATCCACTATGGACTGAACTCTCACTATTATGTTAGATCCACTATGGACTGGATTCTCACTATTTTGTTAGATCCATTATAGACTGGACTCTCACTATTATTTTGGATCCACTATGGACTGGACTCTCACTGTTATGTTAGATCCACTATGGACTGGACTTTCACTATTATGTTGGATCCACTATGGACTGGACTCTCGCTGTTATGTTAGATCCACTATGGACTGGACATGCACCTGGGGATAGGTTAATTGGCAACACTAAAAATTGGCCCTAGTGTGTGAATGTGAGTGTGAATGTTGTCTGTCTATCTGTGTTTGCCCTGCGATGAGGTGGCGACTTGTCCAGGGTGTACCCTGCCTTCCGCCCAATTGTAGCTGAGATAGGCGCCAGCGCCTCCCGCGACCCCGAAAGGGAATAAGCGGTAGAAAATGGATGGGAGGCACGATGGACTGGACTCTCACTATTATGTTGGATCCACTATGGACTGAACTCTCACTATTATGTTGGATCCACTATGGACTGGACTCTCACTGTTATGTTGGATCCAATATGGACTGAACTCTCACTATTATGTTAGATCCATTAGAAGACTGGACTCTCAATATTATGTTGGATCCACTATGGACTGAACTCTCAATATTATGTTTGATCCACTATGGACTGAACTGTCATTGTTATGTTAGATCCAATATGGACTGAACTCTCACTATTATGTTGGATCCAATATGGACTGAACTCTCACTATTATGTTAGATCCATTAGAAGACTGGACTCTCAATATTATGTTGGATCCACTATGGACTGAACTGTCATTATTATGTTGGATCCAATATGGACTGGACTCTCACTATTATGTTAGATCCACTATGGACTAGACTCTCACTATTATGTTAGATCCACTATGGACTGGACTCTCACTATTATGTTAGATCCACTATGGACTAGACTCTCACTATTATGTTAGATCCACTATGGACTGGACTCACACTGTAATGTTAGATCCACTATGGACTGGACTCTCACTATTATGTTAGATCCACTATGGACTGGACTCACACTGTAATGTTAGATCCACTATGGACTGGACTCTCACTATTATGTTAGATCCACTATGGACTGAACTGTCATTATTATGTTAGATCCACTATGGACTGGACTCTCACTGTTATGTTAGATCCACTATGGACTGGACTCTCACTGTTATGTTAGATCCACTATGGACTGGACTGTCACACTATTATGTTAGATCCACTATGGACTGGACTCACACTATAATGTTGGATTCACTATGGACTGGACTCTCACTGTTATGTTAGATCCACTATGGACTGGACTTTCACTGTTATGTTGGATCCACTATGGACTGGACTCTCACTATTATGTTAGATCCACTATGGACTGGACTCACACTATAATATTAGTTCCACTGTGGACTGGACTCTCACTATTATGTTAGATCCACTAAGGACTGGACTCTCACTATTATGTTGGATCCACTAGGGATGGACTGAACTGTCATTATTATGTTAGATCCACTATGGACTGGACTCTCACTATTATTTTAGATCCACTAAGGACTGGACTCTCACTATTATGTTAGATCCACTATGGACTGAACTCTCACTATTATGTTGGATCCACTATGGATGGACTGAACTGTCATTATTATGTTAGATCCACTATGGACTGGACTCTCACTGTTATGTTAGATCCACTATGGACTGAACTCTCACTATTATGTTAGATCCACTATGGACTGAACTCTCACTATTATGTTGGATCCACTATGGACTGAACTCTCACTATTATGTTTGATCCACTATGGACTGGACTCTCACTATTTTGTTAGATCTATTATAGACTGGACTCTCACTATTATTTTGGATCCACTATGGACTGGACTCTCACTGTTATGTTAGATCCACTATGGACTGGACTTTCACTATTATGTTGGATCCACTATGGACTGGACTCTCGCTGTTATGTTAGATCCACTATGGACTGGACATGCACCTGGGGATAGGTTAATTGGCAACACTAAAAATTGGCCCTAGTGTGTGAATGTGAGTGTGAATGTTGTCTGCCTATCTGTGTTTGCCCTGCGATGAGGTGGCGACTTGTCCAGGGTGTACCCTGCCTTCCGCCCAATTGTAGCTGAGATAGGCGCCAGCGCCTCCCGCGACCCCGAAAGGGAATAAGCGGTAGAAAATGGATGGGAGGCACGATGGACTGGACTCTCACTATTATGAGAGATCCATTATAGACTGGACTCTCACTGTTATGTTAGATCCACTATGGACTGGAGTCCCACTATTATGTTTGATCCACTATGGACTGGATTCACACTATAATGTTAGATCCACTATGGACTGGACCCTCACTATTATGTTAGATCTACTAAGGACTGGACTCTCACTATTATGTTAAATCTACTATGGACTGAACTCTCAATATTATGTTGGATCCACTATGGACTGAACTGGCATTGTTATGTTAGATCCACTATGGACTGTACTCTCACAAATGTGTTGGATCCACTAAGGCCTGGACTCTCACTATTATGTTGGATCCACTATTGACTGAACTCTCACTATTATGTTAGATCCACCATGGACTGGACTCTCACACTATTATGTTAGATCCACTATGGACTGCACTCTCACTATTATGTTAGATCCACTATGGACTGGACTCTCACCATTATGTTAGATCCATTAGAAGACTGGACTCTCAATATTATGTTGGATCCACTATGGACTGAACTGTCATTATTATGTTGGATCCAATATGGACTGGACTCTCACTATTATGTTAGGTCCACTATGGACTGGACTCTCACTATTATGTTAGATCCACTATGGACTGGACTCTCACTATTATGTTAGATCCACTATGGACTAGACTCTCACTATTATGTTAGATCCACTGTGGACTGGACTCACACTGTAATGTTAGATCCACTATGGACTGGACTCTCACTATTATGTTAGATCCACTATGGACTGAACTGTCATTATTATGTTAGATCCACTATGGACTGGACTCTCACTGTTATGTTAGATCCACTATGGACTGGACTCTCACTGTTATGTTAGATCCACTATGGACTGGACTGTCACACTATTATGTTAGATCCACTATGGACTGGACTCACACTATAATGTTGGATTCACTATGGACTGGACTCTCACTGTTATGTTAGATCCATTATGGACTGGACATTCACTGTTATGTTGGATCCACTATGGACTGGATTCTCACTATTATGTTGGATCCACTATGGATGGACTGAACTGTCATTATTATGCTAGATCCACTATGGACTGGACTCTCACTGTTATGTTACATCCACTATGGACTGGACTCTCACACTATTATGTTAGATCCACTATGGACTGGACTCACACTATAATGTTGGATTCACTATGGACTGGACTCTCACTGTTATGTTGGATCCAATATGGACTGGACTTTCACTGTTATGTTAGATCCACTATGGACTGGACTCTCACTATTATGTTAGATCCACTATGGACTGGACTCACACTATAATGTTAGATCCACTATGGACTGGACTCTCACTATTATGTTAGATCCACTAAGGACTGGACTCTCACTATTATATTAGATCCACTATGGACTGAACTCTCACTATTATGTTGGATCCACTATGGATGGACTGAACTGTCATTATTATGTTAGATCCACTATGGACTGGACTCTCACTGTTATGTTAGATCCACTATGGACTGAACTCTCACTATTATGTTAGATCCACTATGGACTGAACTCTCACTATTATGTTAGATCCACTATGGACTGGACTCTCACTATTTTGTTAGATCCATTATAGACTGGACTCTCACTATTATTTTGGATCCACTATGGACTGGACTCTCACTGTTATGTTGGATCCACTATGGACTGGACTTTCACTATTATGTTGGATCCACTATGGACTGGACTCTCGCTGTTATGTTAGATCCACTATGGACTGGACATGCACCTGGGGATAGGTTAATTGGCAACACAAAAAATTGGCCCTAGTGTGTGAATGTGAGTGTGAATGTTGTCTGTCTATCTGTGTTTGCCCTGCGATGAGGTGGCGACTTGTCCAGGGTGTACCCTGCCTTCCGCCCAATTGTAGCTGAGATAGGCGCCAGCGCCTCCCGCGACCCCGAAAGGGAATAAGCGGTAGAAAATGGATGGGAGGCACTATGGACTGGACTCTCACTATTATGAGAGATCCATTATAGACTGGACTCTCACTATTATGTTTGATCCACTATGGACTGGAGTCTCACTATTATGTTTGATCCACTATGGACTGGACCCTCACTATTATGTTAGATCTACTAAGGACTGGACTCTCACTATTATGTTAGATCTACTATGGACTGAACTCTCAATATTATGTTGGATCCACTATGGACTGAACTGTCATTATTATGTTAGATCCACTATGGACTGGACTCTCACTACTATGTTAGATCCACTATGGCCTGGACTCTCACTATTATCTTAGATCCACTATGGACTAGACTCTCACTATTATGTTAGATCCACTATGGACTGAACTCTCACTATTATGATAGATCCACCATGGACTGGACTCTCACACTATTATGTTAGATCCACTATGGACTGGACTCACACTGTAATGTTAGATCCACTATGGACTGGACTCTCGCTATTATGTTAGATCCACTATGGACTGGACTCTCACACTCTAATGTTAGATTCACTATGGACTGGACTCACACTATTATGTTAGATCCACTATGGACTGGACTCTCACACTTTTAACTAGATCCACTATAGACTGGACTCTCAATATTATGTCAGATCCACTATGTACTGGACTTCCACAATATTATGCTGGACCCACTCGCAGCCATTGAATCCAGTCTCCCCTAGAGGAGACGAGTCACCCACATATGCGGTCCTCTCCAAGGTTTCTCATTGTCATTCACATTGACATCCCATAGGGTTTTGAGTTTTTACTTGCGGGCTCCGAACCAAGGATGTCGTTGTGGCTCGTGCAGCCATTTGAGACACTCGTGATTTCGGGCTATATGAATAAACATTGATTGATTGATTGATTCTTTACAAGTGTGCGTCAACTTTTGATGGTGATTGTATGTACACAGAAGAATCTGACACTGTCGTAATTGTTGTTTGGCAAATAGAAAACTCCATGCCCTGCGAGGGCGGTAAGGAGGTTCTACTGTACCTGGCGAAGGTGGCAGTCAGCTGGATGATTAATTAAGCCCGTGACCTAATTAGTGTGACGCGACAGCAACCAGACGCAGATCCTCGGGCGCCCCTGATTATGTGGTATTTGCGCTGCGGTGGGGGGGCCATTAGTCACTCTCACCACAGATGCTGGAGGTCTTCCCAAAATACTTAGCGGGTGCACGGGAGTTAGTGAAAGGCACAGAAATGGGAGCGGAGGGAAGGCAATGTGTGCGGGAGAAGATGATAAAAACGAGCATTTTTGTGGCGTAAAGAGATGCGAGGGAGTGACAATAGCGTGGTGTTTAACTTCCACTTTTATTTGGCTACACAAAGCACTCCGCTTCGCCGGGATTCTTCATCAACTCGGCGGCGTGGTGATATTTTACGCGCATCGTTGCCTGCAGCCGCCGGGCCCTCCCGGGCTCTTTTTGGCGCTCTGCCCTCCGAGAACTTGGCACGCTCCCGTCCAATTAGGTGCTTTGCTAAGATAGATATGTTGGCTTTTCTCCATCAGCCGCAAATAAAGATGTAAAACAGCTCCAGCGTACCTCCGCTCTCTCTCGCTCACCCTAAGTGAGTTACCAACTTGCGGGGGAGTTTCACCCAAACGCACCGTCACCTGAACTCTTGACTTTGCACTTTTTGCATAATCCAGCGCTCAAAGGCATTGTGGAATTCGCTTCCTCGCAGTCCCACTGACAGACAAGCATGCAGGTTTTAACAGATTTTTAATGATCATGTGTTTTTTTTAATCAAGATTTTTCTCTCCCAGAACGTGACATTTCAGTCACGTCCGTATCCTCTCTCTTCTATGCTCCCGACCGCTCACTTTTAAATACAACAGATGATTAGATTACCTCATACCACCTGTGAGATCTAATCACCTGCCAGCTGTGTCTCGCCGTCAGCACATGCCCCGCCCCGACCCGATTGTGCTGGACCTCAGTACCATTGGACAGCGGCGGTGACTTTTCCTTCTGCAGGCAGCGCTGACCACTACTGATTTTTTTTTTAGGTTTTTGAGGGTCCTAAAATAGTTCCTTTAGCAATATTAAAAGAATTGGCACATATGTTATTAAAATATCCATGGCTAATTGGACTTGGGTCGCAAGCTCAGGTCTGATCATCCTGTAGCTGGCCGCCTCTGGAGAGGGTGTCTAGTGTTAAAGTCTGAAACACCCAGTGACCCAGAGGAACACTACTGATGATGTGCACCCGTAAATTGTTTTATCCTTCAGGTCTTCCGTCCACGTTCACTGTTCACCTACAAGGCCACCAAGTGTATGTGCAAACACCAAATTTGTTTTAGGAGTCTTTTTACATGTTCTTAGGAGTATTTATCCGTGTTTTATGAGTTTTTTACGTGTTTTAGGATCTGTTTTTAAATTTGTTTTAGGAGTCTTTTTACTTGTTTTTAGGAGTATTTATCCATGATTTATGAGTTTTTTACGTGTTTTAGGATCTGTTTTTAAATTTGTTTTAGGAGTCTTTTTACTTGTTTTTAGGAGTATTTATCCGTGTTTTATGAGGTTTTTTTTACGTGTTTTAGGAGTGTTAATGTATTTTAGGAGTCTTATTCTGAGTTTTAGGAGTCTTGTTATGTGTTTTAGGAGTAATTTACGTTTTAGATGTCACTGTGCATCTCTTCGGAGTCATTTTATGTGTTTTGGAGTCGTTTTTAATGTTTTAGAAGTTGGTTGTTGTGTTTGTAAATGTTTTACTCGTCATTTAATGTGTTAAGTCATTTTATGCATTTGTGTTTCGCACAAGAGGTAGAACATCTCATTCCGTGTTTTCTGGAATCATCCATTTTCTACCGCTTATTCCCTTTTGGGGTCATGGTGGCGCTGGCGCCTATCTCAGCAACAATCGGGCAGAAGGCCAGGCACACCCTGGACAAGTCGCCACCTCATCGCAGGGCAATTAATATGTATATATGTATATATATATATATATATATATATATATATATATATATATATATATATATACTGTCACAGCGCAGCCACAAAATGGCGCTGCGAGTTTTGTGGTGGAATGGTCCGAAACTTAACTGCAATCAAAGTGGACTTAGTACAAAAGTTGTATTTACCCAAATCAAACAGTACACGTTGGATTAAATTGCCCATGAGACAGACATCGTCCTCTAGAGGATCCAGAATCAAACGAACATGCAAATCATCTATCTAATGTTGGTCCACTGGCTTTTTTTTATATGACTCCCTCATGTGTCAAGGTCTTTTTGTTTTGCCACTACTGGCACCAACGCAATCGTGGATCTCCTTGTCATAACAAGCATTCATCACATTTCTTAGACTGGTTGGCGCGACCCGAAATTCAACTTTCCCTTACATTTTGCTTTCCATTGTTTCAGAAATAGGCTTTTAGATATAATTTCTTTTTTCGGACTTAAACAGACAATAAATATGGTATGAAAGTCAGAAATTCCACTACATACCCCCCTTCCAGGGTTCTAGAACCCTGGACCATACCGATTTCTGACCTAGGCCACTTACTTAAAATTTCTACCACAGATTGAGGCGAAAACCCCAATGTTATGCGGGGCGAAAATTCCTCTATGACCCTCACTGAGCCATCGCTGTAGTAAAAATCATCTCACAGAACACAATTACTGGCCTCCCCTTCGATTTAGTAAAATGGAAAAACAGAATACTTTGATCATTAACATCATTGAACTTAATTAGATGAATATATGTATATGCTTATTCAGATGTATTTCACATTAATGATCAATCAAACAAAATCTGTTTAAATGAATATAGACTTATGATCGTAAGCTGTTGCAGAAAATTTCTCTGGCATTTGCAATGAATGTAGTTACCAATATGATTGTTATTTGATTGATAAAGAACAAAAATTTATTTTCGTATTACTTCATGCTCGATTAGTGCTCATGTAGATTCTACGTGGTGTCACAGGCTGGTGGCTAGCCGACACCTCGTTGGCTTTTGGCTGTCCCGGTGGAGAAGGAGATCCCCTCAAAAGTCCGGCTTTGTCTCGTTTTGGGGTGTGTGTGTGTCCATTGGGTAGACTGTGCAGAGGCATGTGCACTCTGGCCAAGATGGGGAAGGCAAAAGGGGGGGTTTGGAGCTGTTGGTGCTCAATCCAGGTCCTAGGCTTGCTTTGGTACTCCCGACACCTTCCACAGCTGCTGGAGGTCCGAAAGACACATCGTGGCTGGCAACCTTAGTCGTTCTCGTCATCGTTGGCAATGTGTTTTCTTTCCTCAGAGGTTCCTCCTGGTCAGGTCTCGGGAACAGGTCTGGGATCCGACTTTTGACCCTGACCTCTCGGTGGGTGGAAGAGAATCTGGAGTGGCGGGCTATCATCCTCGAATCAGCACAGAGGAACTGACACACAAATTCTGCATCTTTTTTATGTTTGTGGAGAGGCGGAGCCAACGGGCCGACAGCAGGGCAGGGCACGGTGCCCTGCCCAAGATGGCGGCAAGGAGGCCGAGGATGCGGTGGAGCAATGCCTCCACGATCTAAATCAGGTGCGTGGCACACACACCTGCACACAATTAACTCATCTCCTCCTGCTGTATAAAAGGGGAGAACGAGGAGAGATCAGAGAAGGAGTTGGAGTGTCCGCAGCAGATGCAGTGCGTGAAGAGCAAGAGCGACAGGAAGCACTCGACGACAACGACGACGGCGGCTGAAAAGCGACCCAAACTGCAGCAAAGCTTTATTGCAAAATAAAGAAGTCAAGCCTGCTAAAGAGATGTCCTTCCTTGGTGGTCTGCTGAACCCGAGCGACGACAGTAAGAGACTGTCACATTTGGCACCCAACGTAGCTGGACCACCGGAGGCGGGGGAAGACGATCCCCTGTGGGCCCTAATCGGCGCACTCACGCAGCTCGCAGCGAGCAGCGGGCGAAATTACCGACTTTTGCTGTCGCTGGCAGACAAGGTGGAGGGAGGCGGCGAGTGCCCCCCCAAAGAAGAAGTACAACCACAAGACTGGAAAGGAGAGAAAGAGGATGCCATGGAGGCCTTGGCTGAAGCGTCACACCAGGAAGACTGTGCGGGTGAAGCTGCAGTGGCGTCTACAGACCAGCAGGGCGAGCTCTCGGCTAAAGAGAGGGAGGCCGAGCTCGCCTCGGAATAAGTGGTGATGGTGGAAGGAAAAGAAGATGAGGAAGAAGTGAAAGAAGAGGAGGAAGAGGAAGAAGAAAAAGACAAAGAGGAAGAAGTCAAAGAGGAAGAAGAGGAAAAAAAGGTCAAAGAGGACGAAGAAGAAGACAAAGGAAAGTTCGAAGAGGACGAAGAAAAGGATGAAGCAGAAGAAAAAGAAGAAGAAGAAGAAGAAGAGGATGAAAAGGACAAAGAAACGGTCCAAGAGGGCAAAGAAAAAGAAGAAGACGAAAAGGACAAAGAAAAGGTCAAAGAGGATGAAGAAAAGGACAAAGAAGAAGAAGACAAAGAAAAGGTCAGAGGACGAAGAAGAAGAGAAAACAGGTGGCCGTGGCAGTTTTTTTTGCCCCGTCCCTTCAAAAAAGGGAGGGGGGAGAAGGCTCAGCCGGGGGGAAGCCCGGCTTGCGTCTGGCGATGGAGGACTGTGGAGAGGCAGAGCCAACAACCCGACAGCAGGGCAGGGCACGCTGCCCTGCCCAAGATGGCGGCAAGGAGGCGGTGGAGCGGAGAGGCGGGGCTTGCTGGTAGCAATGCCTCCACAATCTAAATCAGGTGCGTGGCACACACACCTGCACACAATTAACTCATCTCCTCCTGCTGTATAAAAGGGGAGAAGGAGGAGAGATCAGAGAAGGAGTTGGAGTGTCCGCAGCAGATGCAGTGCGTGAAGAGCAAGAGCAAGAGCGACAGGAGACAGACGACGACAACGACGACGGCGGCTGAAAAGCGACCCAAACTGCAGCAAAGCTTTATTGCAAAATAAAGAAGTCAAACCTGCTAAAGAGATGTCCTTCCTTGGTGGTCTGCTAAACGCGAGCGACGACAGTAAAAGACTGTCACATTTGGCACCCAACGTAGCTGGACCACCGGAGGCGGGGGAAGACGATCCCCTGTGGGCCCTAATCGGCGCGCTCACACAGCTCGGAGCTCGCAGCGGGCAAAATTGACGACTTTTGCTGTCGCTGGCGGACAAGGTGGGGGGAGGCAGCGAGTGCCCCCCCCCCCCCTCAAAGAAAAAGTATAACCACAAGACTGGAAAGGAGAGAAAGAGGACGTCAGGGAGGTATTAACTGAAGCGTCACACCAGGAAGACTGTGCGGGTGAAGCTGCAGTGGCGTCTACAGACCAGGAGGGCGAGCTCTCGGCTAAAGAGAGGGAGGCCGAGCTCGCCTCGGAAGAAGTGGTGATGGTGGAAGGAAAAGACGACGAGGAAGAAGTGAAAGAATAGGAGGAAGAGGAAGAAGAAGAAGATGAAGAGGAAGAAGTCAAAGAGGAAGAAAAGGTCAAAGAGGATGAAGAAGAAAACAAAGGAAAGTTCAAAGAGGACAAAGAAAAGGATAAAGCAGGAGAAAAGGAAGAAAAAGAAGAGGATGAAAAGGACAAAGAAACGGTCCAAGAGGACGAAGAAAAGAAGAAGAAGACGAAAAGGACAAAGAAAATGTCAAAGAGGACGGAGAAAAGGACAAAGAATAAGAAGACAAAGAAAAGGTCAAAGAGGACGAAGAAAAAGAGAAAACAGGTGGCTGTGGCATTTTTTTCTTTTCCCCGTCCCTTCAAAAAAGGGAGGGGGAGTATGCTCAGCCGGGCGGAAGCCTGGCTTGCGTCTGGCGATGGAGGACTGTGGAGAGGCGGAGCCAACAAACGCTGCCCTGCCCAAGATGGCGGCAAGGAGGCGGTGGAGCGGCGAGGCGGGGCTTGCTGGTAGCAATGCCTAAACAATCTAGATCAGGTGCGTGACACACATACCTGCACACAATTAACTCATCTCCTCCTGCTGTATAAAAGGGGAGAACGAGGACAGATCAGAGAAGGAGTTGGAGTGTCCGCAGCAGATGCAGTGCGTGAAGAGCAAGAGCGACAGGAAGCAGACGACGACAACGACGACGGCGGCTGAAAAGCGACCCAAACTGCAGCAAAGCTTTATTGCAAAATAAAGAAGTCAAACCTGCTAAAGAGATGTCCTTCCTTGGTGGTCTGCTGAACCCGAGCGACGACAGTAAGATACTGTCACAATTTTATAATTACCTTTTTGGTCTCGCGCTGACTCTTCCGTCCGTTGGCAGTTATGTCCTGGGAAGGGCCAATCTCTATGTAGCTCACAGGGTGAAAAATTCAAAAGCGCAAAAACAATTGTATTCAGGGACATTCAAATGATCATTGTCAAGTCAAAAGACAGAGCAGAAAAAAACAGCACTGATTTGCAGAGCACACTCCAGGCCTGAAGGGGGCAACAGTGAGAGCTGAGGGCTGAACATCTCCACCTGCTTCCACCAGATTGGCTTGATTGAGTTCACCTGTTCACCTGCTCAGAGCACATGCTTAAAAATGTTTGAGCTCCAGTCAGTCACCTCTTTTAATATGCTGCTGAGAGGAAGGAAGACAGCTCTTGTGTGGACTCAGAAGACGTAACTGGTGAGAAAACCAAAGGAAAACTGTTTGTTTGGACTGTGGGGAATGTTTAAAGAAAATAATTTCACTGGGGAAAATGTTTAAAGGAGATCATTTCACTGATGTTTACAAATTGTTTAAGTTGACTGGAAGTAAATTTAAAAGTTATCAGTGATGTTTAAGTTTGTTTGAATTTAATTTCATTCATATCATTGGAAATGTTTAAGTTTATTTTTAAACCTAGTCCCTATCAGTGGAAATTAATTTAGTCTGGATTGATTTAAAAAGAAAGCAAAGCATATATTTTGATGTATGTTTATGAAACACTAATGTGTTCTTTTTTTTTTCTGTTTGATTAAGGTTATCATCCTAATCGCCTATCCTACTATCCAGATAATCGGCTATTCTATAATCGGCTATTCTAATCGCCTAATCTACAATTCAACTAATCAACCCACCACTAATCAATTATTCTACTATTTAACTACCTACCATTCATTTCATCCATTCATTTACGCCGATAACCCAGTTTATTTGATTGCTTCAAATCAAATCTCAATAAATCACAAGGAAAGAGGATTGAGTTGTCCCTTTGTGTCCTTCTTGAGTCCCATTGGCCCTTTCAAGTTTGGGCACAGCTGCGAAAAACCTGAAGAATTTGACAGTTGATAACCACCAGCGTGTGAGTGAAGACGAGGATTAACGGCCTGAAGTCAAAGAAACTGCTGTCGCAAAGGGAGGTTTAACTTAAAACTGCACCATGGCAAGTGAAGCTCTTGGGAAAACAGTCAAGCAACTGAAGCAAGAGAGGACCGTAGCCAAATGTGTCTTCACCAAGCAAGCCGGTCAACAGGTGAACTCAATCAAGCCAATATGGTAGAAGCAGGTGGAGATGTTCAGCCCTCAGCTCTCACTGTTGCCCCTTCAGGCCTGGAGTGTGGTCTGCAAATCAGTGCTGTTTTTTCTGCTCTGTCTTTTGACTTGACAATCATTAACGCTAATGGCAATATGTCAATTAAATTCAGTTTGGTCTGTGCACAGATGTTAGCCAATTTGTTTTGATGTTCTGGTTCATCCTTTTCAATATTACCTTTGGACTGAGGATGAACCTATTTTCTAGTCCAAGAGCCGTTTCGACCAAGGCTTGATAAGTTTTTATTTTTAAATGGTTGCCGTTGTTTGACCTAATCTTTTTGGGGGAACCATGTCAGGGTATTAGATCATTTACAGAATATCTAATTACTGAATTGGCATCCTCCTTTGAGTTTGGGGTTGTTTCCGCCATTAATTAAATAAAAACCTTGATGCGCTCAAACTTGACACAGTCCAATTTCACCTCCACCCCGCTCCGTCCCTGAAAAAGAGACAGTGATAGTTGTAGTTGCAATAGTAACAGTGGTAGTAGTAGTAGACGTAGTAGTACTTTCAGAAACATCCAAGAAAAAGAAAAATCATCTAGCACATAGTGAATTATTGTGGCCTCAACAATTGACTAAGTAGTTTATTTAATTTAGTCTTTATATGATATGACAATGCACAAAAACACTGTTAAAAAACAGATATGTTCTGTACTAGATTTTATCTAAATAGCTACTTTCCGTCTGCAGTCCCTGGCAAACTAAATTAAAGGAATTCAAAAATAACGCAATAAACTTATGACACTAATTAATCATAATTAATAATGTACGTATAAATAATAATTCATAATTAATCAATAAATCATCATGTAGCATGTAATCAAATTAAGAAAAAGTCATAAACTGCCCTTTTGCTGACACATACTTCATATCCAATATAACCACAACTTATTTACATCATCACATAAAGACAATACATGCTCTTGTTCACTTCTGTCATCATTTGTAAAAATGACCATGATTTTAACAGACACACTTAAGAATTTCCCCCCCAAAAAAATGCTCTAATGCATGGGTGTCAAACTCTGGCCCGTTGTGTAATTTCATCTGGCCCTTGAAGCAATACCAAATTGACATTAAAGCTGGCCCACCAGTATTATAACACCGCATTCACCGCTAATTCTCATACTTGCCAACCCTCCCGATTTTCAGTGCCCCTCTTGAAAGTCTCCTGGGGCAACCATTCTCCCGAATTTCTCCCAATTTCCACCTGGACAACAATATTGGGGGCGTGCCTTTAGGCACTGTCTCTAGCGTCCTCTACAACCAGTCGTCACGTCCGTTTTTCCTCCATTCAAACAGCGTGCCGACCCCTGTCACATGATGAACACGGCTTCTACACACACATAAGTGAATGCAATGCATACTTGATCAACAGCCATTCCGATCACACGGAGGGTGGCCGCATAAACAACTTTAACACTGTTACAAATATGTGCCACATTGTGAACCCACACCAAACAAGAATGACAAACACTTTTCGGGAGAACATCCACACCGTAAAAGAACATAAACACAACAGAACGAAGACCCAGAACCCCTTGCAGCACTATCTCTTCCGAGACGCTACAATATACACCCCTTGCTAGCACCAAACCCCGCTCACCTCTTTGTTGTTTTATTTTCAAATTTATTCTTTCTGTGTGGAGTTTGCATGTTCTCCCCGTGAATGCGTGGGTTCCCTCCGGGTACTCCGGCTTCCTCCCACTTCCAAAGACATGCACCTGGGGATAGGTTGATTGGCAACACTAAATTGGCCCTAGTGTGTGAATGTGAGTGTGAATGTTGTCTGTCTATCTGTGTTGGCCCTGCGATGAGGTGGTGACTTGTCCAGGGTGTACCCTGCCTTCCGACCGATTGTAGCTGAGATAGGCGCCAGCGACCCCCGCGACCCCGAAAGGGAATAAGCGGTAGAAAATGGATGGATGGATAGCCTGTGGAAAAAGTTAATGTTGATATTCACCTCAGAAGGCTGCATATAGAAAATAGGCACTCAATTTTTCATTTAGATTTTATTTAATATACCATTGATGTTTTGGGGTTTGTGAAAGTTGATTTTGCACTATTAAGTTATATAAGTGTTGCTTGTTCCATATTCAGTCTGAAAGCAAAACAGTGTAGCAAACTGAGCAATAATGAACATTTTATCTCTTGCTACTTCAAGGCTTGAATGTTTGATTCATTCATTATTGTTATTTTATCTTCAAATGTATTATTAGCCTGTGGAAAAAGTTTATTTGGATATTTACCTCAGACGGCTGCAAATAGAAAAGAGGCATTCAATTTTCATGTAAATTGTATTTGATATGCCAATTATATTTTTCAATGATTATTATTTGAAACTGGATTTTGCATGTCACTATAAAGTTATATATGCCCTGCTTGTTCAATATTCAATGCAAAACTTGTTTGGGTCCCTATTAAAAGGTTCATTTGTTCAACCTTGGCCCGCGGCTTTGTTCAGTTTTTAATTTTGGCCCACTCTATATTTGAGTTTGACACCCCTGCTCTAATGGATCAATATATTCCACATTAAGTTGATATTTCAAACATAATGCCCACCTTTAGCGACTGTGTGAGTAATTCTGATTGCTCCAAAGTCACTTTTTATGACTCCAATTTTTCTATTCCTTTTGATATTACAGGGAGAAAGCTATTTGGTCTGTACTTGTTGATTTCTTGTTTATTTACTGCTTTATGGATTGGGATGATAGCAACAGTTTTCAACGTGGTAGGGAAAGTGTTTTCTGTTACTGATTTATTGATCAATGTAGTTATAGTAGGAGTTAGATTTTCTCTGTGGTTCTCAAATTTTTTTGTCATCCCCCACTTTGGACAAGGGGGAGTTTTCAAGCCCCATCTGCCCCCATCGCCCAAACAGAACGCTAATGCCAAGCGTTAACATTTTCAAATTTATTGAACATCAAGTAACATCAAGTTGTATACATTCCAACTCAATAACAGAAAATAACATCAAGTTCAATATTAAATAAAATAACTGTGCAGCTGTGGTATAACTTGCATCAAGTTCAATAATAAATCAAATAACTTGCATCAAGTTCAATAATAAATTAATTAAAAGTGCCAGTTTTTCGTGTTTTGATAAAATTTACCGCGCTCACATTTGTTGAAACCTCATTGAGTTTGGGGCTGAGGTGCCTTGACGCGAGTGCTTCCCAGTGAATGACACAATATGTCCAATGCGCATTTGGCGCAACCCTCTTTATTAGAGCCTGCAGCCCGTTTATTGACCCTGCAATGGTCTGTGCGCCATCAGAGCAAAAGCCCACACAGTTTTCCCATTTAAGGTCGTGTTCTCTGAGGAAACTGTCCATTATCTTGAACAGTTCATCAGCACTGGCTCTATTTTTTTTGTATTTGCAAAACAGCACATCCTCGCACAGTGACTCGTCATTCACAAAGCGGACATAGCACGTATGCGATGATCAGGCAGTCTTTATTGGCGTCAGTAGCTTCGTCCACTTGTAAAGCAAAACGACTTTCTTTTAATTTGTCTACGAGTTGTTCCTCAAGATCACTTGCAATGTCGCATACACGTCTCGCAACTGTGTCGTTTGACAGTGATTTACAGTTTGTATAGAAAATAGGGTTGTAAAAATAGGGTTGTAAAAAAACAATCTAAGAATATAATTAAAAAAAATAATAATAATTAAAGTTAAATTTCCTCCCATTACTCGCGTCCCACCTGTCATGTCTCTATTCCTTACCAGTGGGGAATAGAGAAACGCTGGATTATCTTTATACGTTTTTAGGAAGAAAGTGTCAAGACCGTACATATCACGAGATTGTGAGTTTTGATAATGCAGGGAGGCTTTTGTTTACCTTTTTTTATTTATTCATTCTAAACTTAGTCCATGGGGGAAGTTTGAAAAATGGCCAATTCATTTTGAATGGGAAAGACGTGTTGAATTTGTTTGAATTGAGTTTGAATTTCCAGGGAAAACCATAATTTGGTTTGGAACTTAGGAAAGTGGCCCTGCGATAAGGTGGCGACTTGTCCAGGGTGTACCCCGCCTTCCGCCCGATTGTAGCTAAGATAGGCGCCAGCGCCCCCCGCGATCGCAAAAGGGAATAAGCGGTAGAAAGTGGATATACTTGGGAAAGTGTTACTCTGAATGTCCAGGATGAGTTGAATGTGTGTATGTTGGAATGGTTTGAATAGGTTGAAAAATGTGGGAATTGTGCAACTTGGAAAAATATCCCAGTCATTTAAATGGGAATTTCCTGGAAATTTGGGAATTTTAGAAAATGTGGAATTTAAAAACTAAAATGATTAAAAGCATGAATATCCTGAATCAGCTATATTGGTTGGTGTTGGAATTGTTTAAATCGATCAATATATTTTGAATTAGTAACATTTTTTAATTGAGAAATTCCTGGAATTTTGTGAAAACCGGGAATTCTTTTACTTCTTTCACAAACATTTTTTTTGTCCTGAATATGAGTGTTTTGACGGTGGGATGGTTGAATTAGTTTGAAAAATGTGAAAGGAGTAAAGGTGGAAATAGTTACCAAAAAATGGGAATTCCTGGAAATTTGTTGAATGTGGAAAATGGTAGTTTGAATTTTTAAGATAAGTTGAATGTGTTGAAGGTGGATTGCTTTGAATGGGTTGAAGAATGTGGGAATTGTGGCCTTTTCATTTTGAATGGGGGAAAATGCAAAAAATAAAAGGAATTATGGGAAATCCAGGAATTTTTTTGAGAATTGCTGACGTAGCACACACATTTCCTGAACAGGCAGGATATTTTGAAGTTGGAATGGTTTGAATCAGATAAAAAATGTGGGGATTGTGAAACTTTGAAAAATGTCCCATTTTTCAGAAAAAAAAAAATGGGAATTTCGGGAAAAGCGGGAATTTTTTGGGAAAATGTTAAAAAAAAACTTGAATGCTATGAATGAGGTGAAATGGTGCTAGAATAATAATAAGTATGTTTTCACACAACTTGTATGCTTAAAGGCTGTTGCTATAGTTATTATCAATTGTGCTGAAGTTGTACTTTTCTATCCGTGCAAAGGGACAATTTGCAATCTTGTATTGCACTTGTCTCTTATCAGTAGGGCGATATTGTGAGTGTCACCACATTTGTATTTCTAAAAAGTCATATATTGTGTCCAACTTGGGGCTGCTAAAATTACCCCCCTTCTTTCAGAAGCAGCCTCAGTGAGGTAACCATGGACCTCACAAATAATTAGAGTAGCACGTGGGTCTGGACCTTAGAGCGTAGTTTGGATCTGCAACTGAGAGTACAGCCCTAAACTTCTCTCCTCATTGAGCCAAATTGAACTCCATCTCTACATGATTCTTTGCTTCTTGTCTGTTTTAATAGATGTCATCAGTGTTTGAACCTGACATCTTCTTGGTCCTTCGAGAAATGTTGAAGGCGTAACATATTGAATCGAGAAATGGTAATGGGGAATTCCTGGAATTTCGTGAAAACCGAGAATTTTCCCAGTTCAAAAAACAACTTTTTTTTTTTGAATTGTTGACTTAGCACACACAATTCCTGAACAAGAAGAATATTTTGAAGGTAGAACGGTTTGAATCAGGTGAAAAATGTGGGGATTGTGAAACTTTGAAAAATGTCCCATTGATTTTAATGGGATTTCAGAAAAAATGTGGTAAATTCCGGAAAAGCAGGGTTTTTTGGGGGAAAATGGTAAAAAAAATAAAACTTGAATGAGGTGAAATGGTCGAGGTGGAACATTTTCAAATCCGTCGACAAATGTTGAAGCAGTAACATATTGAATTAAGTAATGTTATTACGGAATTCCTGGAATTTCGAGAAAATCCGGAATTTTTCCAGTTCAAAAAAATAACTTATTTTTGAATTGTTGACGTAGCAAAAACAATTCCTGAACAAGCAGAATATTTTGAAGGTAGAACGGTTAGAATCAGATGAAAAATGTGGGAATTGTGAAACTTTGAAAAATGTCCCATTGATTTCAATGGGACTTCAGAAAAAATGCGGTAAATTCCGGCAGAGCAGGGGTTTTTTGGGAAAATGGTAAAAAAAATAAAAAAATAAAACTTGAATGAGGTGAAATGGTCGAGGTGGAACATTTTCAAATCTGTCAACAAATGTTGAAGCAGTAACATATTGAATTGAGAAATGTTATTACGGAATTCCTGGAATTTCAAGAAAATCGGGAATTTTTTCAGTAAAAAAAACAAAACTTTTTTTTTTAGAATTGTTGATGTAGCACACACAATTCCCGAACAACCAGAATATTTTGAAGTTAGAACGGTTAGAATCAGATGAAAAATGCGGAAATTGTGAAACTTTGAAAAATGTCCCATTGATTTCAATAGGATTTCAGAAAAAAATTTGGGAAATTCCGGAAAAGCAGGATTTTTTGGGGAAAATGGTAAAAAAAATAAAAAATAAAACTTGAATGAGGTGAAATGGTCGAGGTGGAACATTTTCAAATCTGTCGACAAATGTTGAAGCAGTAACATATTGAATTGAGAAATGTTAATACGGAATTCCTGGAATTTCGAGAAAACCGGGAATTTTTCCAGTTCAAAAAACTACTTTTTTTTAGAATTGTTGACATAGCACAAACAATTCCTGAACAAGAAGAATATTTTGAAGTTAGAACGCTTTGAATCAGATGAAAAATGTGAGAATTGTGAAACTTTGAAAAATGTCCCATTGATTTCAATAGGATTTCAGAAAAAAAAATTGGTAAATTCCGGAAAAGCAGGATTTTTGGGGGAAAATGGTAAAAAAAAAATGAAAAAAACTTGAATGAGGTGAAATGGTCGAGGTGGAACATTTTCAAATCCGTCGACAAACGTTGAAGCAGTAACATATTGAATTGAGAAATGTTATTACGGTATTCCTGGAACTTCGAGAAAATCAGGAATTTTTCCAGTTAAAAAAAAAAAAACTTTTTTTAGAATTGTTGACGTAGCACACACAATTCCTGAACAAGCTGAATATTTTGAAGTTAGAACGGTTAGAATCAGATGAAAAATGTGGGAATTGTGAAACTTTGAAAAATGTCCCTTTGATTTTAATGGGATTTCAGAAAAAATGGGGAATTTCGGGAAAAGCAGAATTTTTGGGGGAAAATGATAAAAAAAAAACAAAAAAAAACTTGAATGCTCTGAATCAGGTGAAATGGTCGAGGTGGAACATTTTCTAATCGGTCGACAAACGTTGAAGCAGTAACATATTGAATTGAGAAATATTATTACGAAATTCCTGGAATTTTGAGAAAATCTGGAATTTTTCCAGTTCAAAAAACAACTTGGTTTTTTTGTCCTGATTTAGAGGAATGTTTTGACGGTGGAATGCTTGAAATGTGTTGAAAAATGTGGAAGGAGTAGTCGCCAGAAAAAAAAGGTGGACATCCCTGGAATTTTTTTTAACTTGGGAAATGATGGTTTGAATTTCGGAAAAGTGAAAATGGTAAAGGTTGAAAAATTGCCAATTATTTTTAAATGGGAAAAATGAGCTGCAACTCTCTGAGCTGCAACCTTATCGTGGTAGAGGAGTTTGCGTGTCCCAATGATCCTAGGAGCTATGTTGTCCGGGGGCATAAAACCCCCTGGTAGGGTCTCCCAAGGCAAACAGGTTCTAGGTGAGGGATCAGACAAAGAGCAGCTCGAAGGCCTTTATGAAGAAGAAAAATCATGGACCCAGATTTCCCTCGCCCGGACGCGGGTCACCGGGGCCCCCTTCTGGAGCCAGGCCCGGAGGTGGGGCACGATGGCGAGCGCCTGGTGGCCGGGCCTGTTCCTATGGGGCCCGGCCGGGCACAGCCCGAAGAGGCAACGTGGGTCACCCCTCCAATGGGCTCACCACCCATACCAGGGGCCATAGAGGTCGGGTGCATTGTGAGCTGGGTGGCAGCCGAAGGCAGGGCACTTGGCGGTCCGATCCTCGGCTACAGAAGCTAGCTCTTGGGACGTGGAACGTCACGTCACTGGGGGGGAAAGAGCCTGAGCTAGTGCGCGAAGTCGAGAAATTCCGGCTGGATATAGTCGGACTCACTTCGACGCACAGCAAGGGCTCTGGAACCACTTCTCTCGAGAGGGATTGGACCCTCTTCCACTCTGGCGTTGCCGGCAGTGAGAGGCGACGGGCTGGGGTGGCAATTCTTGCTTCCCCCCGGCTCAAAGCCTGTACGTTGGAGTTCAACCCGGTGGACGAAAGGGTAGCCTCCCTCCGCCTTCGGGTGGGGGGGACGGGTCCTGACTGTTGTTTGTGCTTGTGCACCAAACAGCAGTTCAGAGTACCCACCCTTTTTGGGAACATTCGAGGGAGTACTGGAAAGTGCTCCCCCGGGTGATTCCCTTGTCCTACTGGGAGACTTCAACGCTCACGTTGGCAACGACAGTGAAACCTGGAGAGGCGTGATTGGGAAGAATGGCCGCCCGGATCTGAACCCGAGTGGTGTTTTGTTATTGGACTTTTGTGCTCGTCACAGTTTGTCCATAACAAACACCATGTTCAAACATAAGGGTGTCCATATGTGCACTTGGCACCGGGACACTCTAGGCCGCAGTTCCATGATCGACTTTGTAGTTGTGTCATCGGATTTGCGGCCTCATGTTTTGGACACTCGGGTGAAGAGAGGGGCGGAGCTTTCTACCGATCACCACCTGGTGGTGAGTTGGCTGCGATGGTGGGGGAGGATGCCGGACAGACCTGGCAGGGCCAAACGCATTGTGAAGGTCTGCTGGGAACGTCTGGCAGAGTCTCCTGTCAGACAAAGTTTCAATTCCCACCTCCGGAAGAACTTTGAACATGTCACGAGGGAGGTGCTGGACATTGAGTCCGAGTGGACCATGTTCCGCACCTCTATTGTCGAGGCGGCAGATCGGAGCTGTGGCCGCAAGGTAGTTGGTGCCTGTCGGGGCGGCAATCCAAAAACCCCTTGGTGGACACCAGCGGTGAGGGATGCCGTCAAGCTGAAGAAGGAGTCCTATCGGGTCCTTTTGGCTCATAGGACTCCAGAGGCAGTGGACAGGTACCGACAGGCCAAGCGGTGTGCAGCTTCAGCGGTCGCGGAGGCAAAAACTGGGACATGGGAGGAGTTTGGGGAAGCCATGGAAAACGACTTCCGGACGGCTTCGAAGCGATTCTGGACCACCGTCCGCCGCCTCAGGAAGGGGAAGCAGTGCACTATCAACACCGTGTATGGTGCGGATGGTGTTCTGCTGACCTCGACTGCGGATGTTGTGGATAGGTGGAAGGAATACTTCGAAGACCTCCTCAATCCCACCAACACGTCTTCCTATGAGGAAGCAGTGCTTGGGGAATCTGTGGTGGACTCTCCTATTTCTGGGGCTGAGGTCGCTGAGGTAGTTAAAAAGCTCCTCGGTGGCAAGGCCCCAGGGGTGGACGAGACCCGCCCGGAGTTCCTTAAGGCTCTGGATGCTGTGGGGCTGTCTTGGTTGACAAGACTTTGCAGCATCGCGTGGACATCGGGGGCGGTATCTCTGGATTGGCAGACCGGGGTGGTGGTTCCTCTCTTTAAGAAGGGGGACCGGAGGGTGTGTTCCAACTATCGTGGGATCACACTCCTCAGCCTTCCCGGTAAGGTTTATTCAGGTGTACTGGAGAGGAGGCTACGTCGGATAGTCGAACCTCGGATTCAGGAGGAACAGTGTGGTTTTCGTCCTAGTCGTGGAACTGTGGACCAGCTCTATACTCTCGGCAGGGTTCTTGAGGGTGCATGGGAGTTTGCCCAACCAGTCTACATGTGCTTTGTGGACTTGGAGAAGGCATTCGACCGTGTCCCTCGGGAAGTCCTGTAGGGAGTGCTCAGAGAGTATGGGGTATCGGACTGTCTTATTGTGGCGGTCCGTTCCCTGTACGATCAGTGCCAGAGCTTGGTCCGCATTGCCGGCAGTAAGTCGAACACATTTCCAGTGAGGGTTGGACTCCGCCAAGGCTGTCCTTTGTCACCGATTCTGTTCATAACTTTTATGGACAGAATTTCTAGGCGCAGTCAAGGCGTTGAGGGGTTCCGGTTTGGTAACTGCAGGATTAGGTCTCTGCTTTTTGCAGATGATGTGGTCCTGATGGCTTCATCTGACCGGGATCTTCAGCTCTCGCTGGATCGGTTCGCAGCTGAGTGTGAAGCGACCGAAATGAGAATCAGCACCTCCAAGTCCGAGTCCATGGTTCTCGCCCGGAAAAGGGTGGAGTGCCATCTCCGGGTTGGGGAGGAGACCCTGCCCCAAGTGGAGGAGTTCAAGTACCTAGGAGTCTTGTTCACGAGTGAGGGAAGAGTGGATCGTGAGATCGACAGGCGGATCGGTGCGGCGTCTTCAGTAATGCGGACGTTGTACCGATCCGTTGTGGTGAAGAAGGAGCTGAGCCGGAAGGCAAAGCTCTCAATTTACCGGTCGATCTACGTTCCCATCCTCACCTATGGTCATGAGCTTTGGGTCATGACCGAAAGGATAAGATCACGGGTACAAGCGGCCGAAATGAGTTTCCTCCGCCGTGTGGCGGGGCTCTCCCTTAGAGATAGGGCGAGAAGCTCTGCCATACTGGAGGAACTCAAAGTAAAGCCGCTGCTCCTTCACATCGAGAGGAGCCAGATGAGGTGGTTCGGGCATCTGGTCAGGATGCCAACCGAACGCCTCCCTAGGGAGGTGTTAAGGGCACGTCCAGCTGGTAGGAGGCCACGGGGAAGACCCAGGACACGTTGGGAAGACTATGTCTCCCGGCAGGCCTGGGAACGCCTCGGGATCCCCCGGGAAGAGCTAGACGAAGTTGCTGGAGAGAGGGAAGTCTGGGTTTCCCTGCTTAGGCTGTTGCCCCCGCGACCCGACCTCGGATAAGCGGAAGAAGATGGATGGATGGATGGATGGGAAAAATGTCCCGGAAAAACTTGGAATTTAGGGAAATCTGGGAATTTTTCCAAGGGAAAGCCCGTGTTTTTCGAACAGGCTGAACAGTTTGAAGTTGGAATGGTTTGAATTGGATGAAAAATTTTGCAAGGTAGAGCGCGCCAAAATCTGGAGAACAAGAAGTTGAAGAAGATAAATAAATAGATGATTTTTTTGTGTAGAAAACTGTATGCGTGAATGTTTTGGAGCATTCACACAATTAAAAGTCTGCCACAAAAAGGATCCATTAACACTTAAATAATAATAATAATAGATTTTATTTGTAAAAATCCCTTTACATTGAGTAAACTATCTCAAAGTGCTATATTATATTAAAAGATTTAATAAATAAATTCAATAAAAATAAAAATATAATACAAATAAATAACAGCCTAATAGCTAGAACTAGTATGCATACATGAAAAAAAAGTGGGTTTTTTTTGGGTTTTTTTTAAAAGGGTTTTTAAGCCTTTTTTAAAATCATCCACCGTCTGTGGTGCCCTCAGGTGGTCAGGGAGGTCGTTATATAGACTGGGAGCGGCGGAGCAGAAATCTGTTTCTTAGCTTTGTCCTCAGAGGGTGGAGTAGGTTAGCCTGTCCGGAGTGGAGGTGTCGGGTGGAGGATTTGGGGGTGAGTAGTTCGAAATGTCATGACTTTCAGCGGAGTAATGAGGCTGTACTGAGGTCAGTTTGACTAGCTGAAGAAAGAACATCATCTTTTTCCCTGCCATGTACGGAGTGCTGCGTGCGTGTTGGCTACGCAGGTTGGACTTGGCTCCTCCGCCTCCCTGACTGGCTCCATCAGCTCCTCCCGCACACCCACCAGGCATATGTGGTGGTCTATGCAGATGATGGCATTATCCATAACAGCTGTCAAGTGGCCATGCAGTTTTTATGAGCTCTGACAGTAAGCAAATGCTGCGTGAGCATCCAAGGATGTGTGAGCCGGACTCCTTGCACGCGTCCCAGCTGTTGGTTAAGTATGTCATGGATGTGTTGCCGCGGAAGGCGCCGGAGTACGCGGAACGACACGTCACGGTCCACTTGGGAAGCGCTGCCTCCCTCACAGGTTGAAGAATGGAAACAAATGCTATGAGCAAAGTTGTTCCTTTCCATTTTTGGAAGTAGCATATTGACAATATTTTTTTTTCCCCCATGAAAACGTCAGGTTGTCTTATGTTTGGGTTTGAGAGATGAGTCAGAGCTTTTCTTCCCGTCCACTCACATGTCGCGAGAATGATCACCCAACCTTGGCGGCACTTTTTTACCCAGCCAGTGGCTGTGTTTCATCGTAAGTGACAGGAAGAAAAAGCTCTCACTGCTTTTAGAAGGAAAGCCCAACTTTTGATGTTTGAGTTCCAGAGATTAGTCCATGCACAGGTTTAACTGTCATTGCCAACATGAGTGTTGAAGTCACCCAGTAGGACATGGGAATCACCCGGAGGAGCACTTTCCAGTACTCCCGCGAGTGTACCCAAAAAGGGTGGGTACTCTAAACTGCTGTCTGGTGAGTAAGCACAAACAACAGTCAGGACCCGTCCCTCAACCCGATAGCGGAGGGAGGCTACCCTTTCCTCCACTGGGTTGAACTCCAACGTGCAGGCTTTGACCCGTCCCTCCACCCGAAGGCGGAGGGAGGCTACCGTTTTGTCCGCTGGGTTGAACTCCAACGTGCAGGCTTTGACCCGCCCCTCCACCTGAAGGCGGAGGGGGGCTACCGTTGTTTCCACTGGGTTGAACTCCAACGTGGAGGCTCTGACCCGTCCCTCCACCCGAAAGCGGAGGGAGACTACCGTTTTGTCCACTGGGTTGAACTCCAACGTGCGAGCTTTGACCCATCCCTCCACCCGAAGGCGGAGGGAGGCTACCGTTTCGTCCAGTGGGTTGAACTCCAACGTGCAGGCTTTGACCCGTCCCTCCACCCAAAGGCGGAGGGAGGCTACCGTTTCGTCCACTGGGTTGAACTCCAACGGGCAGGCAACGCCAGAGTGGAAGAGAGTCCAGACCCTCTCGAGAGAACTGGTTCCAGAGCCCTTGCTGTGCGTCGAAGTGAGTCCGACTAGTTTTTGACAAGAACAAGAAAGTTTGATCATATTACGCCTGTACTGGCTCCCTGTGCACTTAAGATGTGACTTTAAGGTTTTACTACTTACGTACAAAATACTACACGGTCTAGCTCCATCCTATTTTGCTGATTGTATTGAACCATATGTCCCGGCAAGAAATCTGCGTTCAAAAGACTCCGGCTTATTAGTGATTCCTAAAGCCCCAAAAAAGTCTGCGGGCTAAAGAGCGTTTTCCGTTCGGGTTCCAGTACTTTGGAATGCCCTCCCGGTAACAGTTCGAGATGCTACCTCAGTAGAAGCATTAAAGTCTCACCTTAAAACTCATCTGTATACTCTAGCCTTTAAATAGACCTCCTTTTTAGACCAGTTGATCTGCCGCTTCTTTTCTTTTTTCTCCTATGTCCCCCCCTCCCTTGTGGAGGGGGTCCGGTCCGATGACCATGGATGAAGTACTGGCTGTCCAGAGTCGAGACCCAGGATGGACCGCTTGTCGGGACCCAGGATGGACCGCTCGCCTGTGTATCGGTTGGGGATATCTCTACGATGCTGATCCGCCTCCGCTTGGGATGGTTTCCTGTGGACGGGACTCTCGCCGCTGTCTTGGATCCGCTTTGAACTGAACTCTCGCGGCTGTGTTGGAGCCACTATGGATTGAACTTTCACAGTATCATGTTAGACCCGCTCGACATCCATTGCTTTCGGTCCCCTAGAGGGAGGGGAGGTTGCCCACATCTGAGGTTTGATTGATTGATTGATCGATGCTTTTATTAGTAGATTGCACAGTTCAGTACATATTCCGTACAATTGACCACTAAATGGTAACACCTGAATAAGTACACCTGATGGTACAAATATATACTATCAGCATAATACAGTCATCACACAAGTTAATCATCATAGTATGTACATTGAATTATTTACATTATTTACAATCCGGGAGGGGGGATGAGGAGCTTTGGTTGATATCAGAACTTCAGTCATCAACAATTGCATCAACAGAGAAATGTGGACATTGAAACAGTGGAGGTCTTATTTAGTAGGATATGTACAGCCAGCAGAGAACATAGTGAGTTCAGATAGCATAAGAACAAGTATATACATTAGAAGTACATTTGAGTTGTTTATAATCCGGGGAGATGGGATGTGAATGGAGGAGGGTATTAGTAAAGTGTTGAAGTTGCCTGGAGGTGTTGTTTTAGAGCGGTTTTGAAGGAATATAGAGATGCACTTACTTTTACACCTGTTGGGAGTGCATTCCACATTGATGTGGCATAGAAAGAGAATGAGTTAAGACCTTTGTTAGATCGGAATCTGGGTTTAACGTGGTTTGTGGAGCTCCCCCTGGTGTTGTGGTTATGGCGGTCATTTACGTTAAGGAAGTAGTTTGACATGTACTTCGGTATCAGGGAGGTGTAGCGGATTTTATAGACTAGGCTCAGTGCAAGTTGTTTGACTTTGTCCTCCACCCTGAGCCAGCCCACTTTGGAGAAGTGGGTTGCATAGAGGTGTGATCTGGGGTGGAGGTCTAAAAGTAACCGGACTAGATTATTCTGGGATGTTTGGAGTCAAGGTTTCTCAGTCAGTATCGTCACTGGCGTCCCACTGGATGTGAATTCTCCCTGCCCACTCGGTGTGAGTTTTCCTTGCCCTTTTGTAGGTTCTTCCGAGGATGTCGTAGTTGTAATGGTTCGTACAGTCCTTTGAGACATTTGTGATTTAGGGCTGTATAAATAAACATTCATTGATTGATTGATTGACTATATCCAGCTGGAACTTCTCCACTTCGCGCACTAGCTCAGGCTCCTTACCCCCCAGTGAGGTGACGTTCCACATCCCAAGAGCTAGCTTCTGCAGCCGAGGATCAGACCGCCGAGTGCCCTGCCTTCGGCTTCCGCCCAGCTCACATCGCACCCGACCTCTATGGCCCCTGCTATGGGTGGTGACCCCATTGGAGGTGGGACCCACGTTGCCTCTTCGGGCTGTGCCCGGCCGGGCCCCACCGGCGCTTACCATCGTGCCCCACCTCCAGACCTGGCTCTAGAGGGGGGCCCCGGTGACCCGCGTCCGGGCCAGGGAAATCTGGGTCCATATATATATATATATATATATATATATATATATATATATATATATATATATATATATGTGTAAAAAAGTACAAAGCTGCTGGTGGAAAAAAAGTCTAGACACCCCTGAGCTACAAGTTGTAAATAATAATTCTGCAAAACAGCCAATATTTAACTTTATCAAAACTAGAATCATCATTTATCCTGTATGTACATTTATTGGTTCATTGTGCTAAACCAGTGGTCCCCAACCACCGGGCCGCAGCCTGATTGGTACCGGGCTGCAGATGAATTTTTTATCAAAAGAAAGGGTGGGACGGCGTGGCGCGGTTGGGAGAGTGGCCGTGCCAGCAACCTGAGGGTTCCTGGTTCAATCCCCACCTTCTATTAACCTCGTCACGCCTGTTGTGTCCTTGAGCAAGACACTTCACCCTTGCTCCTGATGGTTCGTGGTTAGGGCCTTGCATGGCACCTCCCTCCATCAGTGTGTGTGTGTATGGGTGAATGTGGAAGTAGTGTCAAAGCGCTTTGAGTACTTTGAAGGTAGAAAAGCGCTATACGAGTATAGCGCTTTTTTTTATTTAAAAAATATATATATATATTTTTTTTTTTTTTTATTAAATCAACATAAAAAAACACAATATACACTTACAATTAGTGCACCAACCACAAAAACCTCCCTTTTTCATGACAAAGAAAAAAAAATAAAAACACCCCCCACCCCCACCCGGGCCGCGGGACAAATTATTAAGCGTTGACCGGTCCACGGATACAAAAAGGTTGGGGACCACTGTTCTAAACAAAAGAAATTCTGATGCAAAACATTAAATTGATGTGTTTTTTTTACATATTAGTTGGCGAAGTAGTTTTATGCTACAGTAACTTATAATAAATTATAAATGGGTTGTACTTGTATAGCGCTTTTCTACCTTCAAGGTACTCAAAGCGCTTTGACACTACTTCCACATTTACCCATTCACACACACATTCACACACTGATGGAGGGAGCTGCCATGCAAGGCGCCAACCAGCACCCATCAGGAGCAAGGGTGAAGGGTCTTGCTCAAGGACACAACGGACGTGACGAGGTTGGTACTAGGTGGGGATTGAACCAGGGTCCCTCGGGTTGCGCACGGCCACTCTCCCTGGTTGGAAAGGTGGGGGATAATCATTTTGCAATGCAGTCAGCTGGAAATGATGAAAAACGCCACTCGACATACCAACTCACGCCGTGATCAAAGCTGGAATGGCCACAAAACACCATTTAAGACGGGTAGGGAACCTATGGCTCTAGAGCCAGATGTGGCTCTTTTGATGACTGCATCTGGCTCTCTGACAAATCTGAGCTGACATTGCTTAACATAATAAGTAATGAATAATTCCACTTGTAATCACAGTGTTAAATGTTCAAAATATTAAAAACATTCTCATGCATTTTTAATCCATCCATCCGTATTCCACCGCACCTGTTCAAGAAGTTGCGTTAATGGGAAGAAGTTATTTATTTATTATTGGTTAGTGTGGGGCTTGCCCACCTGGGGGTTCTTCAGACGCCCAAGCACCGACATGAGAGCCTGTTTCAGGGTTACAATATTGTTTTATTTTTCAATAAGTTTCCAGCAATAGTATTTCCAACCCCAACACTGTCTCTCCTCCTGGCTGCTGCTTATAACAGAGCGACAGGTGATTAGAAAACAAGGCCCAGGTGGGCCTTCTACGCACCTGTCGCTGCAGGCCTGCAGGCCACGCCCCCTCCACAGTTAGCTTCAGAATAACAATGTTATTAGAAAGAATAACAGACCTATTATACTCTAGAAATGTTGGTCTTACTTAAAAATGCACGTGTTTAGTTGTCGCGGGGGGCGCTGGCGCCTATCTCAGTTACAATCGGGCGGAAGGCGAGGTACACCCTGGACAAGTCGCCACCTCATCGCAGGGCCAACACAGATAGACAGACAACATTCACACTCACATTCACACACTAGGGACCATTTAGTGTGAGATAGGTGCCAGCGCCCCCCGCGACCCCAAAAGGGAATTAGCGGTAGGAAATGGATGGATGGATGGTGTTTAGTTATGTTCAGTGTTAAAAAAAATATTATATGGCTTTTACGGAAATCTATTTTAAAATATTTGGCTTTTTGGCTCTCTCAGCCAAAAAGGTTCCCAACCCCTGATTTAAGATATGCACCACTCGACTGCCATATGGTGGCTAAAGTGGATAGTTCACTGTCACGTTTCACGTGTCAGGTAAACCGTGACGAATGGGGCCGGGTGGATCCCTTTCCATCTGTGTGTATTTTGTCCCATTAGTGAAGTGAATTATATGTATATAGCGCTTTTCTCTAGTGACTCAAAGCGCTTTTTACATAGTGAAACCCAATATTTAAGTTACATTTAAACCAGTGTGGGTGGCACTGGGAGCAGGTGGGTAAAGTGTCTTGCCCAAGGACACAACGGCTGTGACTAGGATGACGGAAGCGGGAATCGAACCTGCAACCCTCAAGTTGCTGGCACGGCCGCTCTACCAACTGAGCTATGCCGCCCTTACTGAATCAAAAACATGGGCCATCATGCTGTCTATTGCTGTATATCCTAGACTTTACTACACCTGAGAGCCTTAAAGAAGGGATTACTGCATTATGGTACTATTACTGAGGGAAGGAAAACAAGGCTATAATGGGCGACTTCTGCATGGGTCTACCACAGGAAGCACCAACTAACTCATCCATTCCAGCCCAAATTGAAGCAAAGACAGGGCACATAAAGCTGGTGGGCTTTCATGGAAATATGTGCGTGGGTGTGAAGGATAAACCCACTGGAGGCGTGGGCGAGGGGGGAGGGGAGCGTACACGGTGTGGACGCCATCAAGGCGCTGTGCTGTGCTGTGCTGTGCTTGGCACGCCGCTACAGGTGAGAGTGCCAGGAACCAGAGAGAAGCGGTGTGAGTGTAGGTCAGCCTTGAAGACGGCACAGCATCTGAAGAGCGGCGAGGCAGGAAGATATGAGAGGGGAAAGATGCAAGGTTGCCCCCACTCCCTCCGAGAGGGGAGAACACGGGGCTTCACATCGCCATATGTCCGAGTCTTGTCGCCTGGCCGCACATTTTTTGCAGCGGCATGAATGAATGCCATGACGGACGTGTCAACGCGGCATTTGCATGAAATGACATGTCCTTTTCCTCCGGCACGTCCGAAAAAAAATGTAGGATTGGCTTTCAAAACACACACGCTGCATACCGTAGCGTTAGTCTAAGGCAGCGTTTCTCAAAGTGTGGGGCGGAGCCCACTGGTGTGGAATAGAGACATGACAGGTGGGGCGCGAGTAATGGGAGGAAATTTAACTTTAATTATTATTATAATTAGATAGTTTTTTTTACAACCCTATTTTCTATACAAACTGTAAATCACTGTCAAACGACACAGTTGCGAGACGTGTATGCGACATTGCAAGTGATCTTGAGGAACAACTCGTAGACAAATTAAAAGAAAGTCGTTTTGCTTTACAAGTGGATGAACCTACTGACGCCAATAAAGACTGCCTGTTCATCGCATACGTGCTATGTCCGCTTTGTGAATGACGAGTCACCGTGCGAGGATGTGCTGTTTTGCAAATACAAAAAAAATAGAGCCAGTGCTGATGAACTGTTCAAGATAATGGACAGTTTCCTCAGAGAACACGACCTTAAATGGGAAAACTGTGTGGGCTTTTGCTCTGATGGCGCACAGACCATGGCAGGGTCAAGAAACGGGCTGCAGGCTCTAATAAAGAGGGTTGCGCCAAATGCGCATTGGACATATTGTGTCATTCACTGGGAAGCACTCGCGTCAAGGCAGCTCAGCCCCGAACTCAATGAGGTTTTAACAAATGTTGTGAGCGCGGTAAATTTTATCAAAACACGAAAAAGTGGCACTTTTAATTAATTTATTATTGAACTTGATGCAAGTTATTTGATTTAGTATTGAACTTGATGGAAGTCATTTGATTTATTATTGAACTTGATGCAAGTTATACCACAGCTGCACAGTTATTTTATTTAATATTGAACTTGATGTTATTTTATGTTATTGAGTTTGAATGTATACAACTTGATGTTACTTGACGTTCAATAAATTTGAAAATGTTAACGCTTGGCATTAGCGTTCTGTTTGGGCGATGGGGGCAGATGGGGCTTGAAAACTCCCCCTTGTCCAAAGTGGGGGATGACAAAAAAAGTTTGAGAACCACTGGTCTAAGGACATTTGTATCCATGTAGTGATATACACATATACACACATATATATCAGTGACGTGCGGTGAGGTTCATGGCTGGTGAGGCACTGACTTCATCACAGTCAGATTTACAAACATCCATCCATCTTCTTCAGCTTATCCGAGGTCGGGTCGCGGGGGCAACAGCCTAAGCAGAGAAACCCAGACTTCCCTCTCCCCAGCCACTTCGTCTAGCTCTTCCCGGGGGATCCCGAGGCGTTCCCAGGCCTGCCGGGAGACATAGTCTTCCCAACGTGTCCTGGGTCTTCCCCGTGGCCTCCTACCGGTTGGACGTGCCCTAAACACCTCCCTAGGGAGGCGTTCGGGTGGCATCCGGACCAGATGCACGAAACACCTCATCTGGCTCCTCTCGATGTGGAGGAGCAGCGGCTTTACTTTGAGTTCCTCCCGGATGGCAGAGATTCTCACCCTATCTCTAAGGGAGAGACCCGCCACACGGCGAGGAAACTCATTTCGACCCGTGATCTTATCCTTTTGGTCATAACTCAAAGCTCATGACCATAAGTAAGAATGGGAACTCGTGAACAAGACTTCTAGGTACTTGAACCACTTGGGGCAGGGTCTCCCCCCCAACCCGGAGATGGCATTCCACCCTTTTCCGGGCGAGAAACTTATGAACAAACATATGAATCCTAAAGAGTATCTTATTCACCAACGGGTTATTTTTAAAAGCTCATACCAGCCTTTTTACACATACAAATTGCACATTTAATAAAAAAAAAACCTTATTATGGTCTTACCTTTACTTATAAATGAAGTCCATGCGCCGCTCCTTCTGAACAAAAGCATCGACAACTTGTTTATAGAGGTCTTCCTTATCTTTCTTCAGTTTTAAAAGTCTCTCTGTCTCGATGGAGATCAGTTTCTGAAGCAAACCTTTTAGCTCCGGCGTTGGTCTTCCTTTAATTATTGAAAGTCCAGTTTAAGAAACTGTTTTATTTTGGATTTGTAATCCTCCATGTTAAAAGTCCAGGCAAGAGGATAAAATAAACGATTGTTGCCGCTGCACTTGACATGCTAACTGTAGCTTGTTGTCACTTATTCTGCAGCCGAGCAATCGCAAGAATGATCCCTGGGATCACCAGCGCCCTCTACCACCATGAGGCGGGAGAACAGGTGCCTCACAAGGTGTGGGGCGGTATAGCTCGGTTGGTAGAGTGGCCGTGCCAGCAACTTGAGGGTTGCAGGTTCGATTCCCGCTTCCGCCATCCTAGTCACTGCCGTTGTGTCCTTGGGCAAGACACTTTACCCACCTGCTCTCAGTGCCACCCACACTGGTTTAAATGTAACTTAGATATTGGGTTTCACTATGTAAAGCGCTTTGAGTCACAAGAGAAAAGCGCTATACAAATATAATTCACTTCACACAGTGCGTCTTCACAGCCGTTTTATGATTGCTCAGCACAAGAAATACGTTACACACAAACAGTTGTTGACAAAATACACTGTACATTATATACCATATATAGGTGCGGGGTTTGCTGCTAGTGGGGTGTATAAAATAGTCAGGAATTGTCATGAATACAAAGGATTATGGGTATTTGTTGTGTTGCGTTTATGTTGTGTTACTGGGAGGATGTTGTCCCGAAATGTGTTTGTCGTTCTTAAATGGTGTAACTTCACAGCGTGGCGCATATTACTAAGAGTGTTAAAATTGTTTATATCACAACCATTAGTGTACTCTGTGTCACCCAGTATGCCTTGCAGTCGTGTGCGTGTTGCCGCGGAAACCACCCACAACATGATGCTGGACTGACAAACAGATCGTACATCTTGTAGTAGGAGACAAAGCCAATGGCTTCATAGCACGCTCTAATACTTATTCTCTAGGTTACTGCCGACAGTCATTCTAGAGAACATTAGCGTCTCCTATTGTCTTCTTCGCTTTATGACACGGGTCTTAAATGGCACTTTGAATGGCAAGGGATACCGATCCTAGAACCGTGCATATCAAATATTTCCGAATGGTTCAACCGCCACCCGCCCGAATCTAATTAAAATCGAATTTTGCGTCATGTCAACCGCCCGACCCGCGGTTTATCCGCGGACTCCACGGGTGAGACAGCGCATCTCTAATACATACATATATATATATATATATATATATATATATATATATATATATATATATATATATATATATATATATATATATATATATATATATATATATATATATACATGTGTGTATATATATATGTATTCACACTGTTTCTGCTTGCAAGTGCTGTGTGTGCACGTGATGACTGACTTGCGATGCGCCGAAGCCAGCGTTGTCACCGCGGTCACATCTTGACAATTGAAAAAAAAAAATTGTGGTATTTTTCAAAATCGGTATCGTACCATTTTTTAATACATCAAAGGCCTACTGAAATGAGATGTTCTTATTTAAACGGGGATAGCAGGTCCATTCTATGTGTCATACTTGATCATTTCGCGATATTGCCATATTTTTGCTGAAAGGCCGAATGAAATGAGATTTTCTTATTCAAACGGGGATAGCAGGTCCATTCTGTGTGTCATACTTGATCATTTCGCGATATTGCCATATTTTTGCTGAAAGGATTTAGTAGAGAACATCCACGATAAAGTTGCCAACTTTCGGTGCTAAGAGAAAAGCCCTGCCTCTACCGGAAGTCGCAGACGATGACGTCACATGTTTGATGGCTACTCACATATTCACATTGTTTTTAATGGGAGCCTCCGACAAAAAGTGCGATTCGGACCAAGAAAACGACAATTTCCCCATTGATTTGAGCGAGGATGAAAGATTCGTGTTTGAGGAAATTGATAGCGACGGACTACAAAGAAAAAAAGGCCCATTTGAGACGGATTCATATGTTTTTAGACACATTTACTAGGATATTTCTGGGAAATCCTTTATCTTTCTATTGTGTTGTTAGTGTTTTAGTGAGTTTAATAGTACCTGATAGTCGGAAGTGTACGTCCACGGCCGAGTGTTGACGTGCAGTGTCTCGGGGAAGTCGACGCCAGCTGTACGGGACGCGCTAGCTCAGCTGATATCCGGTAAGAGGCGACTTTTTAACCACAATTTTCTCATCGAAACCTGCTGGTTGACATCTAGTTGGGATCCATGTCCGGTGTGATTCATAGGAAAGTTTCAACTCCGTGAATTTTAAACAAGGAATCACGGTGTGTTTGTGTGGATAAAGGCTAAAGTTTCCCAACTCCATCTTGCTACTTTGACCTCTCCAATATTAATTGAACAAATTGCAAAAGATTCAGCAACACAGATCTCCAAAATACTGTGTAATTATGTCGTTAAAGCAGACGACTTTTAGCTGTGTGTGTGTGTGCAGCGCTCATACTTCCTAAAAACCCGTGACGTCTTGCGTTCACGTCATCATTACACGACGTTTTCAAGACGAAACTCCCAGGAAATTTAGTCAACTAAAAAGGCCGTATTAGCATGTGTTGCAATGTTGATATTTCATCATTGATATATAAACTATCAGACTGCGTGGTGGGTAGTGGTGGGTTTCAGTAGGCCTTTAAGACCAATCTACCGTACAACCCCAGTCCAATGTGAGGGACGGGGAAAGAAATCCTTCGTCCAAAACCCCTGCCATTCCTACCGGATTCGGATTCATGTATAATTCAATGTTTTTCGGTTCCTGGGTCTCGTGTGACGCTGAGTCAGCTGCCAGCTTTTCATATTGGCGATCAAGCCAGCAAAATGAGAGCGGACTCAGTCAAAATAACTTTCTGTGTGTGAACGTAAAGCCCTTTGGGTATCATTCCAGTTATAGTAAATTGCTATATAAATAGAGAACATTTACCATTTACTTCTAGGTTATCTTGCAATTTCCAATGCCAACAAAGAAAGTGATTAAAAAAATGCTGCAACATAAGTAAAGTAAGGATGTACTTTTCCACAAACTTGCTGGCTTTAGTATTGCAATGCTACTGATTAGCACGAGCGATTTCAACACCTTCAAATTTGGTCATGAAAATTACAAATAAGACAAAAAACAGCTGGTGCTGATGTGTGCCATGGCTGAGGTGTCTTTTCCCTTGGACTCAGTCTGGATCCCATCTACAGGGGCCCAGGCTTAGACAGATTTTTATTTTTATTTTATTTTTTTATTTTCTCCCATTCCCCCCACTCATTTACCTGTATCTCACTTTTTTGTAAGGGGTGCTGGAAGTTGGCAGACCCGACAGCGATTATGTTCTGTCTCCCTGTAATATTTGTCTGATCTTGAATGGGATTGTGCTGAAAATTTTAATTTTCGCTCGGGGATTAAAAAAGTATGCCTGACTCTGATTCTAATTAGTGCAATACTTACAGTATAATCACTTTGCAGAGCGTAACCGACAGCAAAGACTGAAATGACCAGCAAACCACAAATTATACGCTACTACTGAAATTGCGACTTCATACTTGCAAACGAGACTCAGAAATGAGACAATGAAAGAAGATACAACAACTGGACTCATTTTTAATGAAGAATGAGATTTTATTATCAAAAGCAATTAATATTTATATTCACCAAAGTACCAAAAATTGGTACTTTTCTGAATTCGATTCCCAGTTACTGGGAATTGGTTCCGTATCGGTTCAAAGTAGAAAGGTATGGAATCAGAGGCTTGGTTTTGAACTGGGTAAGAAGCTACTTAACTCAACAGGAAGGCGAACACACATCTACGGAGCTGGAAATACTTTGTGGCGTACTGTACCTCGGGGATCAACATTTTGGACCAAAATTGTTTAATCTTAATCGTAAAGTTATAAAGGACCTAAAGTTAGTGTCATTTGCGGATGATACAAGTGTTTTTCGTTCAGGACAGAACACCATACATGCCAAACTTGAAACCTCCGTTTTCGGGAGGTGAGGATTGGGGCCTGGGAAGCGGGGGCATTGTTGGGGACAGGGCGTGGTTGGGGGCGTGGTTAAGAGGGGAGGAGTATATTTACAGCTAGATTAACCAAGTCAAGAATTTCATATATATATATATATATATATATATATATATATATATGTATGTATGTATGTATGTATGTATGTATGTATATGTATATGTATATGTATATATATGTATATATATATGTATGTGTATATGTATATATATATGTATGTGTATATGTATATGTATATATATATATGTATATGTATATGTATATATATATATATATATATATATATATATATATATATATATGTATATGTATATGTATATGTATGTGTATATGTATATGTATGCGGTCAGGTCGGTTGGATCTGCTACTGGTAACCTGTAATCCAGTACAACCTGTTTCTGGGTCGGGCTGCCGGCGACTCAACTGGCAATCCCATCAGTCCCCAACTGGGGCTGTTGAGGTGGGTGGCTAGACACCGTGGTGGAAACAAAAACAAGATTCGCCAAAGGCCAAAGGGCGCTCGCCCTTCAGCCAACTAGCAGGGTAGGAAGAGCTTAACATACTTGGCCAGGCGTCTTCCTAGGAGAAGGACAACTCTGACTACAAACCTGGGTATGTAATACCCGTAGATTTGGTGTTTACACTGCACCAGTGGGTGGATGAGCTGAACAAACCAGCACACAGCCAGGACGGAGGAGGTCTATACATAGACTCAACGACCATGTGTAAAGGAGTAAACCTTCCAAAATCAGGAGTGGAGACCCGAAGGCGAATTGGTGCCTTGCAAACACTGTTTCGGCAGCTCCTGCAGCCAAGCTGATGCCAAACGTCATGTTAAGCATTCTTTTGGATTTTATCAGCAAGGCCGAGAGGGGGATGCTGACGACTGGGCAACCCAGGATCTCCATATGTAATGCCCAGGCTTACGCTCTGGAGAGGACACTTCAGCTGCACTTTAACCAAGTGTAGAAACAACACGGATTCTGACAGTTACGGGTTAAAAGCCCCCGCCCAATTGGCGTAGGAAAGGGGTGCCACGGGTCAGTTTCAACGGTGGAAGGGATCATCGTGTTTTATTGGTCGACTACCGTCCGCCTTAAGCCAGGCAGCCCCTGGTCAAAAAGGTGTCGTCCCGCCAACGTTTGCCTGTTTCAGTGGGTGCCTGGAGCTCAGTGTACTGCAAAGGCATGAAAAGCAGAGGGTTAATTTTATGTACAAGACAAACAAAACAAGAAAAGAAAGAAGACTCCAGCTCTTCGATTAGCAAGCTGGAATGTGCGAACAATGTGCACAGGAATCTCCGATGACCTTCGTGAAGTGGACGACGCCAGAAAGACGGCCATCATAGATAAGGAGCTTGCCAGGCTTGATGTCAACATAGCTGCTCTTCAAGAAAATAGGCTGGCCTCCAGTGGGTCTCTCAGAGAGGCTAACTGTACATTCTTTTGGAAAGGTAGAGAACCTGAGGAGCCTCGTCAGCAAGGAGTTGGTTTTGCAGTCAGAAACACACTTTTGGCCTCAGTGGAACCTCCATCAGGAGGTACGGAGCAATTGCTGTCTATCCGTCTCAGCACTGTTACAGGTCCAGTGAACATTCTCAGTGTCTATGCTCCTACTCTTTCTTCAACTGAGGAGATTACAGATTGATTCTATGAGCAACTTGATGAGCAGATCAAGGGTGTTCCTAAAAATGAGTGCTTAATCGTCCTTGGCGATTTTAATGCCAGAGTAGGCGCAGACCATGCATCATGGCCATCTTGCTTGGGATACCATGGCATCGGAAAGATGAACATAAATGGCCTGAGGCTGCTGGAACTCTGCACCTATCACAACCTCTGTATTACAAACACCATTTTTAAGAGCAAACCATCGCACAAAGTATCATGGAAACATCCCAGGTCTCATCGACGGCATCAGCTTGATCTGATAATCACTAGGCGGTCGTCACTAAATAACATTCTTATTACGAGAAGCTATCATAGTGCAGATTGCAATACGGACCATGCCCTTGTGAGCGCCAAAGTGTGCCTTCAGCCCCGTAAAATTCACCGCTCCAGGGCAAAGAGTCGTGCCTGCATTGACACATCAAAGAGGTCAATTTCATGCAAGGTGGATGATTATGTATCAACCCTGGACCAAGCTCTTCAAAACCTGTTGAAGCATAATGCTACAGCAAAATGGAACGCCATGAAAGAAGAATTTACATATTTCTACTTTTGGGAACAAAGAAATAACTAGTCACGACTGGTTTAATGCCTATCTACCAATCATGGAACCAGAAATTGAGGCCAAACGCAAAGGAGGTGTCCAAATGCTCAGTCACTTGCAACACTCAAGAGTACTCGTTCCACACAGCGCATTGCCAGACAGTGTGCAAACATCTACTGGCAGCAGCTCTGCGAAGATATCCAGATGAGTGCTGAATCTGGTAACATCCGTGGCATGTACAACGGTATCTAGAAAGCAGTGGGACCTGCTGTAAAACGGACTACTCCAATTAAATCTCGGCTAGGGGAGAAGATTACCAATCGTGAAGAACAGATGGTCAGATGGGTCGAGCACTACTCAGAACTATACAGCCGTGAAACAACTGTCTCTGATGCTGCTCTAAATTATACGAAAGAGCTACCAATCATAAGTGAACTCGACGAAGTGCCTACAGTGGCAGAGCTTGAAAAAGCTATTGATTCACTTCCATCTGACAAAGCACCAGGTAATGATAACATTCCACCTGAAGCTATCAAGCAAGGGAAGCCTGCCTTACTTAAAACTACTCAGCATGTTAATCTCTTTCCATTCCAACATGAAAGGAAAAGTTTTGTATGATGGATCTTGTTCGGACTCCTTCTCTATCAACAGTGGTGTTAAGCAGGGCTGTGTCTTAGCACCAACTCTTTTTGGAATATTCTTCTCTATACTCCTGTCCTACGCTTTTGACACATCCATTGACGGGTGTCTATCTACACACACGGTCTGACGGCAAATTGTTCAATCTGGCACGATTACGTGCGAAGACAAAAAGGAGGTCAGTGTTAATCCGAGAGATGCTTTTTGCAGACGATGCTGCTCTTGTTACCAACACTAAAGAAGCCTTACAACGCGTAAGTGACTGTTTTGCGAATGCTTGTGAACAGTTTGGATTTACAGTTAGCCTGCAGAAAACCAATGTTAGCGTTCAAGGTGCTGCAAATCCTGTTATCAAAATGAATGGTGTCACTTTAGAAGTAGTAGATAAGTTTATCTACCTAGGCTCGACAATCAGCAATAAACTCTCGCTTGATGTTGAACTTGACAGGAGGCTTGGAAAGGCAAATACCATCATGGCTAAACTAGCAAAATGAGTACGGGAAAACAACGCTCTTACTCAACATACAAAAATCCGAGTTTATCAGGCCTGCGTTCTTAGCACTTTACTCTATGGAAGCGAGACCTGGACTACTTACATGAGAAAAGAGCGTCGACTTAACGCTTTCCACATGCGGTGCATCAAACGTATCCTTGGTATTAGTTGGCAGGACTATATTCCACACAGTGTCATTCTTCAGCGGGCTAATATCCATAGCATGAACTCTCTTCTTAGCCAGCGCTGTCTTCGATGGCTGGGACATGTTCGGCGGATGGCAGACGGACGGCTTCCCAAGGACATTATGTATGGACAACTAGCTGCTGGTTCCAGACGTGTTGGTTGTCCCTCCCTCCGGTTCAAGGAAGCATGCAAGAGAGATCTGAAGGCGTACCAACCGGTATAGCTCGGTTGGTAGAGTGGCCGTGCCAGCAACTTGAGGGTTGCAGGTTCGATTCCCGCTTCCGCCATCCTAGTCACTGCCGTTGTGTCCTTGGGCAAGACACTTTACCCACATGCTCCCAGTGCCACCCACACTGGTTTAAATGTAACTTAGATATCGGGTTTCACTATGTAAAGCGCTTTGAGTCACTAGAGAAAAGCGCTATATAAATATAATTCACTTCACTTCACTTCACAGCTGGGAGACACAGGCGGAGAACCGAAATGTCTGGCGTCAAGCGGTTGGACGGGGTATTGCAGAGGCTGATTTGAGGAGAAGAGAGACAGAAGGAAACGTACTGCAAGTACCATTGCACAGTAGGAGCGGGACAAAGTCTCTACACAAGTTTGTGCAAAGTGCAACAGGGACTGTCACTCAAGAATTTGATTGTACAGCCATGCTAGGCATTGTCAACAATCCTGAATGTACCGTATCAACAAAACATCAAGTTAAAATGCGAAATTATTATTAAAGAAGTACATTGTATAATTACAACATTCAATAAAACTGAAAAGATATTACAAATAATTGACTAAAATAGGATGACAAAACTAAAAGAATACTTTGCATCCCGTGAATTGTAGCTATATATATATATATATATATATATATATATATATATATATATATATATATATATATATATATGGATATATATATATTGGGCTCTTTGAAAAAGGGGTAAAAAGCACTATACAAGTACAACCCATTTACCATATATATATATATATATATATATATATATATATATATATATATATATATATATATATATAATAAATGATAAATGGGTTGTACTTGTATAGTGCTTTTCTACCTTCAAGGTACTCAAAGCGCTTTGACACTACTTCCACATTTACCCATTCACACACTGATGGAGGGAGCTGCCATGCAAGGCGCCAACCAGCACCCATCAGGAGCAAGGGTGAAGTGTCTTGCTCAGGACACAACGGACGTGACGAGGTTGGTACTAGGTGGGATTTGAACCAGGGACGCTCGGGTTGCGCACGGCCTCTCTCCCACTGCGCCACGCCGTCCCTATGTGTGTGTATATATATATATATATATATATATATATATATATATATATATATATATATATATATATATATATATATATATATATATATATATATATATATATATATATATATATATATATATATATATATATATAATTTATTTATTTATTTATTTATTTTTGTGTCACACACACACTCTGTGCTTCCCGCTGCTGCAAGAGCACGCAGAGGCTCCACTGCAAACTCCAGACACGCACCTGTCATCACTGCACCTATTTAAGCCTGTAGTTGCCAGGCAGTTAGCCTGGCGCCATCACCCTCTATCACCTCCTACACACCCATGTTATCCATGCCGCTGATCCATACTCTTTCGCGGTCCGAGTAAGTTTTTCATGCCATAGTTTGTAAGTTTTGTTTTATGCTCATAGTTCTCCCATTGTGCGAGTTTTGGTTTGTTCCTTTTTATAGTAGAATTAAAAGATGTCTTTACCTTCACGCAGTGTTCGCTCCAATGGCTTTGCACCAAGGGAAAACAATCCACACCACAGTCCACGTCTTGACAACCAACAATACTACTAAACTATAGATTGGAGTGTGTGACCAAAACACAAGAGTGTGTGGTGTAAGACTATGTGTGTAATTAATTGTTGAGTGTTACTGTCAATGTTGAATGAGGAAGCAGACAAAACCAACGGGACCATCGCAGAAGGGATCCGAGATTCATGTGAGGTCCGTGGGGCAGAGAGAGGCGTTCCAAAAAAACGGAAAGTGAAATGTAAACGGAGCCCATCCCTGTCCACCGTGACCTGATTCGCAATTTAATTAGCCTGATGTGAATCGGCTACATTTATTGGTCTGCAAGTGAAGCTCGTGAAACCCCGGAAAATGTATAAATTAGCCGCAGATTTGTATAAAGCGGGGTTTAACGATCCAGAAATGACGGCAGCCGCGAGATGATCATCTGGCCTTCTAGCACACGCTGACGCAGGAGCGCTAACGACGTCCGAGTGCATCTGCACTTTTTACACCTTCTTTTTGTTACTCGGAGAAAAAAAAACAATGCAGAGGACATGACCTCAGCGGTAGTTAACGTCCAAACATTATATATAACGTGTAGCAGCCGTGTAGCTGCACATCCTGCAGGATATACTGTAACTATCGTGGCCAAAAGTCAGAACTTTCCTCCAGAAGGTCTTATTTTTGTCCTTGTGATGTACGATGAAACAAAAACTGAGTGGTTTGGACACAATACCCAGCAAAATGTTTGGAGGAGAAACGGTGAGGCCTTTAATCCCAGGAACACCATGCATACCGTCAAGCATGGTGGTGGTAGTATTGAGCTCTGGGCCTGTTTTGCTGCCAATGGACCTGGTGCTTTACAGAGAGTAAATGGGACAATGAAAAAGGAGGATTACCCTTCAAATTCTTCAGGACCAGCTAAAATCATCAGACCGGAGGTTGGGTCTTGGGCGCAGTTGGGTGTTCCAACAGGACAATGACCCCAAACAGCTCAATTTTTGTTTCATCTGACCACAGAACTTTCCTCCAGATGGTCTTATCTTTGTCCATGTGATGTCAGATGAAACAAAAATTGAGGTTTTTGGCCACAATACACAGCGATATGTTTGGAAGAGAAAAGGTGAGGCCTTTAATCCCAGGAACACCATCCTACCGTCAAGCAAGGTGGTGGTAGTATTATGCTTTGGGCCTGTTTTGCTGCCAATGGAACTGGTGCTTTAAATGGGACAATGAAAAATGAGGATGGATGGACGGATGGACCTCAAGATTCTTCAGGACAAACTAAAATCATCAGTCTGAACATTGGGTCTAGGGCGCAGTTGGGTGTTCCAACAGGACAATGACCCCAAACACACGTTACGAGTGGTAAAGGAATGGCTAAATAAGGCTAGGAAGAAGACTTTAGAATGGCCTTCCCAAAGTCCTGACTTAAATGTGTGGACAATGCTGAAGATGGCAGCGCCCGTACGGGCTGCAGCTTGCATAGGCTCTTGGTAGAAATGGAACATTTGGCAAAAATACCTGACAATTCTACAAATTTCATGGCTGGTTTACAGCATGGACACTCCGTGATCACTTAGGACCACCAGACAATTCTGGATGTGGATAGATCGGGCCGTTTTGGACTGAAAGATGCATGTTTGTTGGACCAACTAGCTAGCATGGGAATAGTTCGCCCGCTACATCCAACGGCCTTTGATGCAGCAAAGTATAGTACCTGCAAGAACCGTCGACGGAAGACACGTAAGCGGTGTAATCGAAAGCAGAAACGCGGATTCCGCGTGGGGCTAACAGCAAAGCAAAAGGCTAATCCCAACAGAACACCGCTTCCTTCCATCCTGAAGCCGGATTTAAATGGACGACACGAGCCTACTGGTCTGGGTGAGGAGTCAGTTAAGTTAAAACTAGTTTTTTCTGCTATGACTGTTTCAGAGTTGGACTGAGGTGGCAAATTATGATGCGTTCAGTTTATCAAAGCACCAAGCAAACAATCGGAAAATTCCCGTCATATCATATTCCTAGATATGGTCGTAATTATTTTAAGTGCACTACGCATAATAAACGCGACATTATTAATATTGCTACTACGGATAATTTGATCAAAAACTCCCTAAAACAGACCACTACCTATAATATAGGCTTTATAAACATAAGATCAATTTCTCCCAAAACGTTGTTAGTTAATGAAGTCATTAGAGACAACAATCTTAACGTCATCGGTCTCAGCGAAACCTGGCTAAAACCAGACGACTTTTTTGTGCTAAATGAGGCATCTCCTTCTAACTATACAAATGTGCATATTCCCCGTCCCCTTAAAAGGGGTGGGGGATCCGCACTAATACTATGAGGTCTGTCACACCGCTGTCTCTATACCTGGCTGTTATCTACTGCCCCTCAGGGCCCTATTCGGACTTTATCAATGAATTCTCAGAGTTCGTTGCTGATCTACTGACGCACGCCGATAATATAATTATAATGAGGGGCTTTAATATCCATATGAATACCCAATCGGACCCACCGTGTGTGGCGCTCCAGACTATAATTGATATCTGTGGTCTTGCACAAATAATAAATGAACCCACGCGTCGCAACGGTAATGCGAATACTAAAGTAATGTCCGATCATTACCTTATAAAATTCGAGGTTCAGACTCATGTTCGGCGAGATAATAACAATAATAACTGCTATAGCAGCCGCAACATTAATACGGCCACAACAACAACTTTTACTGACCTACTACCCTCGGTAAGGGCACCATTCCCAAAGTATGTGGGCTCTATTGATAACCTCACTAACAACTTTAACGACGCCCTGCGCGAAACCATTGATAACATAGAACCACTAAAGTTAAAAAAGGCTCCAAAAAGGCGTACCCCATGGTTTACAGAAGAACTTATTATGTAGAAAGCTGGAACGCAAATGGCGCACGACTAAACTTAAGGTGCACCATCAAGCATGGAGTGATAGGTTAATAACTTATAAACGCATGCTTACCTTAGCTAAAGCTAAATATTACTCAAATCTCATCCGCCTGAATAAAAACGATCCTAAAATTGTGTTTAGTACGGTAGCATCACTAACCCAACAAGGGTCTCCTTCCTGTAGCTCAACCCACTTAGAAGATGACTTAATGACATTTTTTAACAAGAAAATTGAATTCATTAGCAAGGAGATTCAAGACAATGCGTCCAAGCTACAACTGGGTTCTATTAACACAGATACGATGGTATATACGGCGGATACTGCCCTCCAGAATAGTTTCTCTCGTTTTGATGAAATAACATTAGAAGAATTGTTACAATGTGTAAATGGAATAAAACAAACAACATGTTTAGTTGACCCAATTCCTGGGAAACTTATCAAGGAGCTCTTTGTATTATTAGGTCCATCAGTGCTAAATATTATAAACTTATCACTTTCCTCGGGCACTGTTCCCCTAGGATTCAAAAAAGCGGTTATTCATCCTCTCCTTAAAAGACCTAACCTCAATCTTGACCTCATGGTAAAATACCGACCGGTGTCTCACCTTCCCTTTATTTCAAAAATCCTCAAAAATTGTTGCAGAGCAGCTAAATGAACACTTAGCGTCTAACAATCTATGTGAAACCTTTCAATCCGGTTTCAGGGAAAATCACTCTACTGAGACAGCCCTCGCAAAAATGACTAATGATCTATTGCTAACGATGGATTGTGATGCGTCATCCATGTTGCTGCTTCTCCATATTAGCGCTGCTTTCAATACCGTCGATCATAATACTGTATTAGAGCATATCAAAACACGAATTGGTATGTCAGACTTAGCCCTGTCTTGGTTTAACTCTTATCTTACTGACAGGATGCAGTGTGTCTCCCATAACAGTATGACCTCAGACTATGTTAAGGTAAGGTGTGGAGTTCCCCAGGGTTCGGTCCTTGGCCCTGCACTCTTCAGCATCTACATGCTGCCGCTAGGTGACATCATACGCAAATACGGTATTAGCTTTCACTGTTATGCTGATGACACCCAACTCTACATGCCCCTAAAGCAGACCAACACGCCGGACTGTAGTCAGCTGGAGGCGTGTCTTAATGAAATTAAACAACGGATGTCCGCTAACTTTTTGCAACTCAACGCCAAAAAAACGGAAATGCTGATTATCGGTCCTGCTAGACACCGACCTCTATTTAATAATACAACTCTTACATCTGACAACCAAACAATTAAACAGAGCAACTTGGTAAAGAATCTGGGTATTATCTTCGACCCAACTCTCTCCTGTGAGTCACACATTAAAAGTGTTACTAAAACGGCCTTCTTTCATCCCCGTAATATCGCAAAAATTCGCTCCATTTTGTCCACTAACGACGCTGAGATCATTATCCATGCGTTTGTTACGCCTCGTCTCGATTACTGTAACGTATTATTTTCGGGTCTCCCCATGTCTAGCATTAAAAGATTACAGTTGGTACAAAATGCGGCTGCTAGACTTTTGACAAGAACAAGGAAGTTTGATCATATTACGCCTATACTGTATATACCTTTATATACATATATACCTATATATATACCCATACTGGTTCACCTGCACTGGCTTCCTGTGCACTTAAGATGTGACTTTAAGGTTTTACTACTTACGTATAAAATACTACACGGTCTAGCTCTATCCTATCTTGCCGATTGTATTGTACCCATATTTGCCAACCCTCTCGGATTTTCCGGGAGACTCCCGAAATTCAGCACCTCTCCCGAAAACCACCCGGAAGAAATGTTCTCCCGAAAATCTTCCGAAATTCAGCAGACCTGAGTGGGGACAGCCTGTTTTCACGCCCGCTTTCCCACTATATAAACAGCTTGCCTGCCCAATCATGTTACAATATCTAAAGATTTTAATAAAAAACTGCACACACAAGGAGTCGAAACAAAAGAACGAGGAAGTTACAGCCATGGCGATGGCGTCTGTAATAGAGTGATTCTACGTTTTCTGTCGCCATCTCCTGGTGAATGTTGGCTATAGCATTATGGATTTGCTTTTTGAATGGCCAACGAGTTATGTGGCGTTGCTCACCTGACGGCAAGTGACTCTCGCTAGTACGCAAATGGCAGAACAAAGGTTACTCTAATACTGAAAGGTAAGTGTTGGTTTTATTTTAGTAATTAGCAAGCACAGTACAGTTAGTAGAATAACTGTGTTTTTATTACTGTATATTTGATAGGTGCCGTCTGAAATTCAACTATTTGCTTTATTTCTACATATAATAAAATAAATATATAGCTAGAATTCACTGAAAGTGAAGTATTTCATACATATATATATATTTATGAAATACTCGAGTTGGTGAATTATACTCCCCTCTTAACCACGCCCTCAACCACGCCTCCTGTGCATCGGTTGGGGGACATCGTTTGGGGACATCTCTGCGCTGCTGACCCGTCTCTGCTTGGGATGGTCTCCTGCTGGCCCCACTATGGACTGGACTCTCACTATTATGTTAGATCCACTATGGACTGGACTCTTACTATTTTGTTGGATCCACTATGGACTGGGCATTCACAATATTATGCTAGACCCACTAAGAAATGGACTCTCACACTATTATGTTAGATCCACTGTGGACTGGACTCTCACACTATTATGTTAGATCCACTATGGACTGGACTTTCACTGTTATGTAAGATCCACTATGGACTGGACTCTTACATTATTATGTTAGATCTGCTGTGGACTGGACTCTAACTATTATGTTAGATCCACTATGGAGTGGACTCTCACTATTATGTTAGATCCACTATGGACTGGACTCTCACTATTATGTTGGATCCACTATGGACTGGACTCTTACTATTTTGTTGGATCCACTATGGACTGGACATTCACAATATTATGCTAGACCCACTATGAACTGGACTCTCACACTATTATGTTAGATCCACTGTGGACTGGCCTCTCACACTATTATGTTAGAGCCACTATGGACTGGACTCTCACTATTATGTAAGATCCACTATGGACTGGACTCTTACATTATTATGTTAGATCTGCTGTGGGCTGGATTCTAACTATTATGTTAGATCCACTATGGACTGGACTTTCACACTGTTATGTTAGATCCATTATGGACCGGACTTTGACATTATGTTGGATCCACTATGGACTGGACTCTCACACTATTATGTTAGATCCACTATGGACTGGACACTCACAATATTACGTTAGATCTACAATAGACTGGACTCTCACACTATTATGTTGGATCCACTATGGACTGGACTCTCACTATTATGGTAGATCTACTATGGAGTGGACTCTCACTATTATGTTAGATCCACTATGGACTGGACTCTCACTATTATGGTAGATCTACTATGGACTGGACTCTCACTATTATGTTAGATCTACTATGGACTGGACTCTCACTATTATGTTAGATCCACTATGGTCTGGACTCTCTCACTATTATGTTAGATCTACTATGGACTGGACTCTCACTATTATGTTGGATCCACTATGGTCTGGACTCTCTCACTATTATGTTAGATCCCCTATGGACTGGACTCTCACACTATTATGTTAGATCCACTATGGACTGGACTCTCAAACTATTATGTTAGATCCACAATGGACTGGACTCTCACTATTATGTAAGATCCACTATGGACTGGACTCACACACTATCATGTTAGACCCACTATGGACTGGACTCTCACTATTATGTCAGATCCACTATGGACTGGACTCTCACACTATTATGTTAAATCCACTATGGACTGGACTCTCACACTATTATGTTAGATCCACTATGGACTGGACTCACACTATTATGTTTGATCCACTATGGACTGGACTCTCACTATTATGTTAGATCCACTATGGACTGGACTCTCACTATTTTGTTAGATCCACTGTGGACTGGACTCTCTCACTAGCATGTTAGATCCACTATGGACTGGACTCTGACTATTTTGTTAGATCCACTATGGACTGGACTCTCTCACTAGTATATTAGATCCACTATTGACTAGACTTTCACAATATTATGCTAGACCCACTCGACGTCCATTGCACCGTTCCCCCCTAGAGGCGGGGGGTGGTTGTCACCCACATCTGCGGTCTTCTCTAAGGTTTCTCACTGAGTTTTTCCTCGCCCTCATGTGGGATCTGAACCGAGGATGTCGTTGTGGCTTGTGCAGCCCTTTGAGACACTTATGATTCAGGGCTTTACAAATAAACATTGATTGATTAGGGAATAAGCGGTAGAAAATGGATGGATGGATGATTGATTGCACTTTTCACACCTTTTTGTCACTTGGAAAAAAACACCACAGAGGACATGACCTCTGTGTCTTCAGTGGTAGTTAACAACCAAACGTTATTTATTACGTGTTGCAGGCGTGTCGCTGCACATTCTGCCGGATAATGGGTCACTACCACCATTACGGCTAACTCCGGTAAAGATAAGGTAATGACGGAATGTTCATAACATGCAGAGATGAGCGCGGTGGGTGAGGGTTAAGAGTGTTCTCGATCCAGAACGACGGACAAAGGCAACCGTTGAGGTATCCAGAACGTCATCCAAGCTGTGCTACCTGCATCAAAGGGGAACATTATCACCAGACCTATGTAAGCGTCAATATATACCTTGATGGTGCAGAAAAAAGACCATATATTTTTTTAACCGATTTCCGAACTCTAAATGGGGGAATTTTGGCGAATTAAACGCCTTTCTGTTCATCGCGCTGGAGGCGATGACGTCAGAATGTGATGTCGCCGAGGTAATACACCCACCATTTTCATTATCAACACATTACTATCGCCAGGTCTCAGTTCTGTTATTTTCCGTTTTTTTGACCATTTTTTGGAACCTTGGAGACATCATGCCTCGTCGGTGTGTTGTCGGAGGGTGTAACAACACTAACAGGGAAGGATTCAAGTTGCACCACTGGCCCGAAGATGCCAAAGTGTCTGCCTCCAGACCCCCATTGAATGTACCAAAGTGTCTCCACATTTGACCGGCGATGCTAAGGCAGACATGGCACAGAGATGTATGGATAACCTGCAGATGCATTTGCAACGATAGTCAACGAAATCACAAAGGTGAGTTTTGTTGATGTTGAGTGCCAGCTAATCGATGCTAACATGCTACACTAATTGATGCTAACATGCTATTTACCGGCGGTGCTAAAGCAGACATGTATGGATAACCTGTAGATGCATTTGTAACTATATTACGTTTCCTTCCACTCACATTTAATGCGAAAAAAACACTTACCACTCGACGGATTTAAGTTGCTCCAGTGTCAAAAGATGCGAAAGTCCCGATCGTTTGGTCCGCACATTTTACCGGCGATGCTAACGCAGCTATTCAGCCATGCTATGGCTATGAATAGCGTCAATAGCTATTCGCTCAATAGCTTCAGTTTCTTCTTCAATACTTTCATACTCCAACCATCTGTTTCAATACATGTGTAATCTGTTGAATCGCATAAGTCGCTGAAATCCGAGTTTGAATCCGAGCTAATGTCGCTGTGGTATTCCCATTGTTTGTTTACATTGGCAGCACTGTATGACGTCACAGGGAAATGGCCAGTGTCTTCGCAGAGAGCGAAAATAAAGCACTTTAAAGCTTTATTTAGGGTTATTCCGAGACCGGTAAAATTTTGAAAAAAGCTTAAAAAAATACAACAAGCCACTGGGAACTGATTTTTAGTGTTTTTAACCCTTTTGAAATTGTGATAATGTTCCCCTTTAAAGTGGCTTTAATGTACGCTAAAAAACCTTCTATCGCATTCCCGTTGTGTTGTTTGAAAAAAAAAATGCAGCGATATAACGAGGTCTAATCTTTGAAGGATCACGAGTGGGAGAGATTAAAGAGCCCTTTAATGCCATGGCGGAAATGCTAAACGAGTGCTTAACAGCAAAAGTAGGCTTTGGTCCTTGGAACGAGGACCTGAGTCGAGGCTCGCTGAAGACGAGGTGATGAATGCGGTGTGTTTATGTACAATGTAATGCTATGGTTACTCTCAAACACACGCCGCATCCATTAAGTCGGGTCGGGGAAGAAGGAGAGAGGCAAACGACCGCATGCGCCTCAAGTCAGAGAGAGAGAGAGAGAGAGAGAGAAAACCGGGAGAAGACATGAAGAGTGTCACAGCTCCACCTAGTGGTTCCTGGAACTTTGACTCTTTTGAAGACTTGATTGGAAGAGGTGCTTTGGCATGGGAGTAAGACATTTCAGCAAGGCTGTGCAATGACGGATGCAATAAGGAGGGGGTCTGTGGACTCTGATGGAACCTTTTTTGCTGCTCGAGGCCACTTTATCCTTTGCAAACATGAGAATGCTGGGTGAGGGCAGCTTTTTCATCCACTTCCTGTGGAGCGTGGAGAGGAGGCAGGCACCAACTACCTGTGCATGTGGAGTACCTTAATCAGAGACTGAATTGCCCGATGCGGGTGTGAACGGTCTGCTTGTTGCCGCACCCGGCGGGGGTTTCTTTCCGTCCTATTCACAATCCACATAACAAAGACTCCAAGACAATAGTGCATTAGGCGTCATACCAGAAAAACAAAAGCAGCTGTGCGGAAGACTGCGATAACAGGAAGCACTGGCAGGAGCATTTGGAATAGGACGCTGATTACCTTCCGTTATGGCGGTACAAAGAGGTTATTCAGCTAGTAACACTCCCGGTTCTCTCAGAACAGAAATGCAGCTTGCTCAGTTTGAGCCAAAGTGATGCCCTGGGCTGACTGTTTAGTACGAAGGCAAGGTTTTAGGTATTGAGGGCAGGTTTCCATGCCAAAAAAGAAGGTTTCAAGACCATAAAAACCTTTCACAATGTTCGGAGGCACTCAACAGTTTGCAATGTCTTAATTGATGTATCGAGAGTTAGGTACCAAGCTTTTAAGGCAGGGGTCGGGAACCTTTTTGTCCGAGGGAGCCAAGAAGCCAAATATTTTAAAATGTATTTCCCTAAGAGCCATGTAATATATTTTTTAACACTGAACACAAATAAACGCGTGCATTTTTATGTAAGACTAACATTTCCAGAGTATAGTAGGTCTCTTATTCTTTGTAATAACATTGTTATTCTGAAGTTAACTGTGGAGGGGCGTGGCCTGCGGGCCTGCAGCAAAGTGGGATGTTGCCAGGACCGGCCTCGAAATTAGCGACAGGTGCGTAGAAGGCCCACCTGGGCCTTTTCATCGAATCACCTGTTGCTCTGTTATAAGCAGCAGCCAGGAGGAAAGACAGGGTTGGGGCTGGAGCCAGAGCGCGAGTGAGGACGAAAGAGAAAAAGACAATTGCAGGAAAGCAACTGAGAGACTAATTAAAAATAAAACAATATTGTAACGCTGAGACAGGCTCTCATGTCGGTGCTTGGTGGTCTGAAGAACCCCCAGGAGGGCAAACCCAACACTAACCAACAATAAATGAATTACTTCTTACCATTAACGCAACTTCTTGAACATAAAAATGCATGAGAATGATTTATATTTTTAACGTTATGTTTAACACTGTGATTACAAGTGGAATTATTCATTACTCATCGTGTTAAGCAATGTCAGCTCAGATTTATCCGAGAGCCAGATGCAGTCATCAAAAAAGCCACATCTGGGTCTAGAGCCATAGGTTCCCTACCCCTGGTCTAAGGTTTCAATTGTCCCAGAAATATTGAATCGGGACGACGTGGCGCGATTGGGAGAGTGGTCGTGCCAGAAATATGACGGTTTCTTGTTTAATCCACACCTTGTCACGTCCGTTGTGTCCTTGAGCAAGACACTTCACCCTTGCTCCTGATGGGTCCTGGTTAGGGCCTTGCAAGGCAGCTCCCTCCATCAGTGTGTGAATGGGTGTGTGAATAGGTGAATGTGGAAATAGTGTCGAGGGGGGCGCTGGCGCCTATCTCAGCTACAATCGGGCGGAAGGCGAGGTACACCCTGGACCCCAAAAGGGAATAAGCGGTAGGAAATGGATGGATGGATGGATGGCTGGAAATAGTGTCAAAGCGCTTTGAGTACCTTGAAGGTAGAAAAGCGCTAACCAAGTATAACCCATTTACCATTTATCATTTTCATTTCCTAGTTCTAATGCCGGAAAAAATAGCCGTAAAAGAATAAAGAAAGAATTGCCTCTGTTAACGAGGAAGAAATATCCGCCGAAAAACAAAAGAGAAATATCCGCCGCTAACGAAGAAGAAACGGCTATCGGCTGCCGAACAACGTAAAGGAAATAGCCGCCAACAAAGGAAATAGGGCCCTGCGATGAGGTGGCGACTTCTCCAGGGTGTACCCCGCCTTTCGCCGGAATGCAGCTGAAAGGGACAAGTAGTAGAAAATGGATGGATGGATGGATGGATACAAAGATGAAATAGCAACTGAACAACAAAGAAGAAATAGCCACCTAACGTTGAAAAAGAATTAGCTGCCGGACCACTAAGAGAAAATATCCGCCGAACAACAAAGAAGAAATAGCCGCCACTAATGAAGAAGTAACAGCTATCAGCTGCTGAACAATGGAAAAAAATAGCCGCCAACAAAGATGAAATAGCAACCAAACAACAAAGAAGAAATAGCCACCTAATGTTCAAGAAGAAATAGCCACAGAACAACGCAGGAGAATTTCTCGCTGCCAGCGAAGAAGAAATAACCACTGCCATAGACTGAAGAAGAAGTAACCGCTGACAACCAGGAAAAATCGGGACCACTAATGAAAAATAGCCGCTGTCAATGAAGAACAAATAGTCGACGCCAATGAAGAATAAATAGCTGCCGGACTACTAAGAGAAAATATCCGCCAAACAACAAAGAAGAAATAGCCGCCACTAACGAATAAGTAACAGCTACTAGCTGGTGAACAATGGAAAATAAATAACTGCCAATGAAGATGAAATAGCAACCGAAAAACGATGAAAAAAAAATAGCCACAAAACTACGCAGAAGAATTTCTCGCCGCCAGCATAGGATAAAAGGCCGCCCACTGCCGCTGACAATGTAGAAAAAAACGGGACCGCCAATGAAAAATATGAAGAACAAATAGTCGATGCCAATAAAGAAGAAATAGCCGCCAATCAACAAAGAAGAAACAGCTGCCGGACAACTGAGAGAAAATATCCGCCGAACAACAAAGAAGAAATAGCCGCCGCTAACGAAGAAGCCACTGCTATCAGCTGCCGAACAATGGAAAAGAAATAGTCGCCAATAAAGATGAAATAGCAACCAAACCACAAAGAAGAAATAGCTACCTAACGGTGATGAATGAAATATCCACAAAACAACGCAGAATTATTTCTCGCCGCCAGCGAAGAAGAAATAGCCACAGCCGCCCACCTAAGAAGAAGTGACTGCTGACAACGAAGAAACAATTGTGACCGCCAATGAAAAATGGCCGCTGCCAATGAAGAACAAATCATCGACATCAATGAAGGAGAAATTGACAAACAACAAAGAAGAAATAGCTGCCAGACAACTAAGACGAAATAAAAGCCAACAACTAAGACAAAATCGCAGCCCAACAACAAAGAAATAGCCGCCGACAACTAGGAAGTAACAGCTGTCAACTTCCGAAGAACGAAAAGGGTATAGGCGCCACCACTATAGAAGAAATGGTCACCAAACAATGAAAAAGAAAAAGCCGCCAACAAAGAAGTAATAGCCAACGTCAACGCAGAAGAAATTCTGCGTTGATAGAGCCTTTGACAATAAAGAAGAAATAAGGGCCGCCAACGAAAAATAGCCGAAGAAAGTAAGAGCTCCCAGCTGTCAAACAATGTTAAAGAAATAGTCGCCAACAAAGATAAAGTAGCAGCCGAGCAACAAAGAAGAAATAGCCGCTGCCAACGAAGAAGTAACAGCTGGTAATTGCTGAACAATGTGGATGAAATAGCCGCCAACAAAGATGAAAAAGCAACAGAACAACAAAAAAAAGAGATAGCCACCACTGAAGAAGAAATATTCAGCAAACAACAAAGAAAAAATAGCCACCACTGAAGAAGAAATACTCAGCAAACAACAAAGAAAAAATATCCACCTAACGTTGAGGAAGAAATAGCCACAAAACAACAAAGAAAAAAAGCAGCCTGCAAAGAAGAAATAGCCACCACCGCCCACTGAAGAAGAAGTAGCCGTTACCAACAAAGAAGAAGTAACGGCCGCCAATGGAAAATAGCCGCTGCCAATAAGGGAGTAAGAGCTGTCAGCTGCCGAACATTGTAAAAGAAATAGCCGCCGAGGAAGATGAAATAAAAACCAAACAACAAAGAAGAAATAACCGCCGCCAACGGAGAAGTAACAGCTATCAGCTGCTGAACAATGTAGAAGAAATGGCCACCAACAATGATGAAATAGCAACCAAACAATGAAAAATACAGATAGCTCCCACTATAGAAGAAATAGCCACCAAACAACAAAATAGAAATAGCCGCCAATGAATATACAATATACTGTAGATGTACCAAACAACAGATTTAAAAAATAGCTGCCACCAATTAAGAAAAAATACAATGTTCAATAGTCATTTTTTCACATTTATCAATCAGACCTTTCTGTGAAAATGTGTGCGGTTAATTTCCTGGTAAGTAATACTTAGATTTGTTATTTACTTTGCTAGTTTTGAAGGTAAACAAAGGAAACATTTCTTTGAGAAATAACTTTTATGTCGACCTATTAAACATCTCAATGGACAATCAAAATCAAAACGAGGATTCTTTGAATTTGAAGCCCGAACTTAGACATACCAGTGTAAGTGAAGCACTACATACGACTAAATACAAGTACAGTACAGTAAAATTACATAGTTATATAAGTTAAGCACCAAATAGGACTAAATACATGTATAGTCCGGTAAAATTACTTTCCAACACAAGTGTAAGTAAAGCACTAAATAAGACTAAATACAAGTATAGTACAGTAAAAAATATTGGTCATACAAATGTAAGTAAAGCACTAAATAAGATTAAATACAAGTATAGTACAGTAATATTACTTCGTTATATAAGTAAACCATTAAATAAGACTGAGTACAAGTATAGTACAGTAAAATTACTTAGTCATACACGTGCAAGTAAAGCACTAAATAAGACTAAATACAAATATAGTACCGTAAAATTACTTAGTTATACAAGTGTAATTAAAGCAGTAAATAAGACTAAATACAAGTATAGTACAGTAAAATTACTTAGCTATACAAGTAGAAATAAAGCACCAAATAAGACTAAATACAAGTATAGTACAGTAAAATCACTTAGTTATATAAGTAAAGCACTAAATAACACTGAATATAAGTATAGTACAGTAAAATTACTTAGTTATACAAATGTAGGTTAAGCACTAAATAAGACTAAAGTAAAGTACAGTAAAATTACTTAATAACACAAGTGTAAATAAAGCACTAAATAAGACTAAATACAAGTATAGTATAGTAAAATAACTTAGTCATACAAGTGTAAGTAAAGCACTAAATAGGACTAAATACAAATATAGTACCGTAAAATTACTTAGTTATACACGTGTAATTAAAGCAGTAAATAAGACTAAATACCAGTATAGTACAGTAAAATTACTTAATTATACGAGTTTGAGTAAAGCACTAAATAAGACTAAATACAAGTATAGTACAGTAAAAAGTCTTAGTTACAGATGTGTAAGTAAAACACTAAATAAGACTAAATACAAGTATAGTATAGTAAAATTACTTAGTCATACAAGTGCAAGTAAAGCACTAAATGAGACTAAATACAAGTATAGTACAGTAAAATTACTTAGTTATACCAGTGTAAGTAAAGCACTGAATAAGACTAAATACAAGTATAATACAGTTAAATTACTTAGTTATAAAAGTGTCAGCAAAGCCCTAAATAAGACTAAATACAAGTATATACAGTAAAATTACTTAGTTATACAAGTGCAAGTAAAATACTAAATAAGATTAAATACAAGAATAGTACAGTAAAATTACAAAGTTATACTATTGTAATTAAAGCACTAAATAAGACTAGATACAAGAATAGTACAGTAAAATTACTTAGTTATACAAGTGTAAATAAAGCACCAAATAAGACTAAATACAAGTATAGTACAGTCAAATTACTTAGTTATACAAGTAAAACACAAAATAAGACTAAATACAAGTATAGTACAGTAAAATTACTTAGTTATACAAGTACACCTAAAATGCTAAATAAGAAAAAATACAAGTATTGTACAATAAAATGATTTAGTTAAACGAGTGTAAGTAAAGCACTAAATAAGACTAAATACAAGTAGAGTACAGTAAAATTACTTAGTTACACGAGTGTAAGTAAAACACCAAGTAAGACTAAATACAAGTATAGTACAGTAAAATTACTTAGTTACACGAGTGTAAGTAAAGCACTAAATAAGTCTAAATACAAGTATAGTACAGTAAAATTACTTAGTTACACAAGTGTAAGTAAAACACTAAATAAGACTAAATGTAAGTATAGTACAGTAAAATGACTTCGTTATACAAGTGTAAGACTACACTAAGTAAAACACTAAATAAGACTAAATACAAGTATAGTACAGTAAAATTACTTAGTTACACGAGTGTAAGTAAAACACCAAGTAAGACTAAATACGAGTATATCCATCCATCCATCCATCCATTTTCTACCGCTTATTCCCTTTTTTTGGGGTCGCGGGGGGCGCTGGCGCCTATCTCAGCTACAATATAGTACAGTAAAATTACTTAGTTACACGAGTGTAAGTAAAGCACTAAATAAGACTAAATACAAGTATAGTACAGCAAAATGAATTAGTTATACACATGTAAATAAAACACTAAATAAGACTAAATACAAGTATAGTACAGTAAAATTACTTAGTTATACAAGTGTAAGTTAAGCACTAAATAAGACTAAATACAAATATAATACAGCAATAGTATTAAGTTATACAAGTAAAGCTCTAAATAAGAGTAAAAAACAAGTATAGTACAGTAGAATTACTTAGTCATACAGGTGAAAGACTAAAGTAAGTAAAGCACTAAATAAGACTAAATACAAGATTAGTACAGTAAAAATTACTTAGTCATACAAGTATTCGTAAAGCACTAAATAAGAATGAATACAAGTACAGTGCGGTAAAATTACTTAGTTATACGAGTGTAAGTAAAGCACCAAATAAGACTAAATACAAGTATACCACAGTAAATTTACTTAGTTATATAAGTAAAGCACTAAAAAAGACTATATACAAGTATAGCACAGTAAAATTACTTAGTTATACACATGTAAGTAAAGCACTAAATAAGACTAAACACAAGTATAGTACAGTAAAATGACTTAGTTAAGCAAGTGTAAGACTACAGTACACCAAGTAAAGCACTAAATACGACTAAATACAAGTATAGTACAGTAAAATTACTTCGTTATACCAGTGTAAGTAAAGCACAAAATAAGACTAAATACAAGTATACCACAGTAAATTTACTTAATTATATAAATAAAGCACTAAAAAAGACTAAATACAAGTATAGTACAATAAAATTACTTAGTTACACAACTGTAAGTAAAGCACTAAATAGCCTTTAAATAGACTCCCTTTTTAGACCAGTTGATCTGCTGTTTCTTTTCTTTTTCTTCTATGTCCCACTCTCCCTTGTGGAGGGGGTCCGGTCCGATCCGGTGGCCATGTACTGCTTGCCTGTGTATCGGCTGGGGACATCTCTGCGCTGCTGATCCGCCTCCGCTTGGGATGGTTTCCTGCTGGCTCCGCTGTGAACGGGACTCTCGCTGCTGTGTTGGATCCGCTTTGGACTGGACTCTCGCGACTGTGTTGGATCCATTGTGGATTGAACTTTCACAGTATCATGTTAGACCCGCTCGACATCCATTGCTTTCCTCCTCTCTAAGGTTCTCATAGTCATTATTGTCACCGACGTCCCACTGGGTCATTATTGTCACCGATGTCCCACTGGGTGTGAGTTTTCCTTGCGCTTATGTGGGCCTACCGAGGATGTCGTGGTGGTTTGTGCAGCCCTTTGAGACACTAGTGATTTAGGGCTATATAAGTAAACATTGATTGATTGATTGATTGACTAAGTACAAGTATAGTACAGTAAAATTACTTAGTTATACAAGTGTAAGACTACACTAAGTAAAGCACTAAATAAGACTAAATACAAGTATAGTACAGTAAAATGACTTAGTTATATAAGTAAAGCACTAAATAAGACTAAATACAAGTATAGTACAGTAAAATGACTGAGTTATATAAGTAAAGCACTAAATAAGACTAGATACAAGTATAGTACAGTAAAATGACTTAGTTATACAAGTGTAAGACTACACTAATTAAAGCACCAAATAAGACTAAATACAAGTACAGTACAGTAAAATGACTTAGTTATACAAGTGTAAGACTACACTAATTAAAGCACCAAATAAGACTAAAAACAAGTATGGTACAGTAAAACAACTACATTTTTTTTACACACTTGCAAACACGAGTTAACCAAGTAAAATCACATCTCCTATTTGAGCATTTAATAAAACAGTATGTCAATGCTTCGTAAACTTTCCTCACCAAGAACATCCCCAGAAAACGCCTGGCTCTCCAAGTACGACCACAAAGACCAACAATAAAATACGGTAGCATAGTAGTCCTAAGTATTCATTAAAAACAAGGTTTTATTTAACAGGTATTTTCAATATCGTTTTCTTACATAACATAGCACACAATTTAAATAGTAACACTGGTTTGAATGCAGGAACATAAAACACTGTACTTTAATCAAGTGATTCTTTTAAATAGTTTGGCACTAAATAAGCCTTTGTTATGATCCGTGGCCCGGATCATGTTTTTGTGTTATGTTCCGTTATTTTTGGACTCCCTTAGTTCCTGTTTTGTGCACCTCTGAGTTTGTTTTGGTTTCTATGGGGATTAATTAGGTCCATCTGCCTCTGGTTAGTGGTCGGCATGCTCACCTGCAGTCGACCACTAATCAGAGAGCTATGTATTCACCTCTCTCGCCACCCTTTGTCTGCTTCACGCAACGAGTCACGTTAGTAGTTCTTGACTCCCGGTTCATGCTTCCTGTGCTAAGACGTAACCTCTGCTTCCCACGTTTTCCTTCTGCTTGTTTTGTGTTTTTGGTAGGCGTTTAATTTTGAAGATTAAATCATGTTCCTACCCGCAAGTCCTGTCCGGAGTCGTCCGTTTGCATCCCGGGGGGAGCGAACCGCGCAGTAAACTGCGACCCTGTCGTAACAGCCATAATCTGATCAAAAAATATATATATATTTGAGAAATCAGGCTAATTTAGTGCATGGAAACGAAAAAAAGCAGAATCGCGTGGACTTTGTGGGCGGTACCTCTGGATTGGCAGACTGGGGTGGTGGTTCCTCTCTTTAAGAAGGGGAACCGGAGGGTGTGTTCCAACTATCGTGGGATCACACTCCTCAGCCTTCCCGGTAAGGTTTATTCAGGTGTAATGGAGTGGAGGCTACGTTGGATAGTCAAACCTTGGATTTAGGAGGAACAGTGTGGTTTTCGCCCTGGTCGTGGAACTGTGGACCAGCTCTATACTCTCGGCAGGGTTCTTGAGGGTGCATGGGAGTTTGCCCAACCAGTCTACATGTGCTTTGTTGACTTGGAGAAGGCATTCGACCGTGTCCCTCGGGAAGTCCTTTGGGGAGTGCTCAGAGAGTATGGGGTATTGGACTGTCTGATTGTGGCGGTCCGCTCCCTGTATGATCAGTGTCAGAGCTTGGTCCGCATTGCCGGCGGAAAGTCGGACACGTTTCCAGTGAGGGTTGGACTCCGCCAAGGCTGCCCTTTGTCACCCATTCTGTTCATAACTTTTATGGACAGAATTTCTAGGCGCAGTCAAGGCGTTGAGGGGATCCGGTTTGGTGGCTGCGGGATTAGGTTTCCTGAGGGCTTCATCCGGCCAGGCTCTTCAGCTCTCACTGGATCGGTTCGCAGCCGAGTGTGAAGTGACCAGGATGAGAATAAGCACCTCATAGTCTGAGTCCATGGTTCTCGCCCGGAAAAGGGTTGGGGAGGAGACCCTGCCCCTAGTGGAGGAGTTCAAGTACCTCGGAATCTTGTTCATGAGTGAGGGAAGAGTGGAAAGTGAGGTCGACAGGCGGATCGGTGCGGCGTCTTCAGTAATGCGGACGCTGTATCGATCTGTTGTGGTGAAGAAGGAGCTGAGCCTGAAGACAAAGCTCACTATTTACCGGTCGATCTACGTTCCCATCCTCACCTCTGGTCATGTGCTCTGAGTTATGACCGGAAGGACAAGATCATGGGTACTGAAATGAGTTTCCCCCGCCAGGTGGTGAGACTCTCCCTTAGAGATAGGGTGAGAAAGTCTGTCGTCCGGGAGGAACTCAAAGTAAAGCCGCTGCTCCTCCACATGGAGAGGAGCCAGATGAGGTGGTTCGGGCATCTGGTCAGGATGCCACCCGAATGCCTCCCTAGGGAGGTGTTTAGGGCACGTCTGACCGGTAGCAGGTCACGGGGAAGACTATGTCTCCCGGCTGGCCTGGGAACGCCTCCGGATCCCCCGGGAAGAGCGGGACAAATTGGCTGGGGGGAGGTATTACGACAAGTTCCATTTGCTGTTCTGTGGTTTTTATCACATTTGTCTTCTTTGGCATCGCCGATACCCTGCTGTGACATTGCAACAACAACAAAAAAACAGATGCCCATATATGGTCATGTACCCCCTGTAGATAGCCCCGTCTTTCTTCTGCAGATAAACACACTTCTACTGTTATGGCTGATTTATACTCCGAGATCAGGTGAGCCATTATGCCAATATCAGTCCGATGCAGGCTGCACAGAACTATAAATTGGGTCGAGTCATTTTCCCCAGGAAACTCAGCGGGGTGAGAAAGAGTGATATGTTTCATACATATGCATGAACGGCTTATTCTCCTGCCCGTACCGCTGGGATTCCTCCTCCTTTCTCTCTTTGACAGATATTACAACCGGTGACAGATTGCAGCCGGAAGAGTAAAACCGTGGACCGGCGAGACGGCCTGTGATTATGGACTGCGACGGTACAAGCTGCTAAAGATATTGCGCTGACCAAAGTGGACTTGGCATGTTTGACATTTTTAGGATAAGATATATGCCTACCACACTGGGGGCTCCGAATGCAATCTGTCTTTTTCCTAAAAAAAAATACAAGTTTTGCACACATTTTTGTTGGCGGGCCCAGCTGGGTCTTTTAATTCATTTCAAGTGCATTCTAACTGGTCTGATTGAAGAAATAATGTTGTTGGGGTTTTTTCTGCAAGAAGCAACATAAATGCTTGTTTGGACACCTAAAAAATATTTTTGGATGCATCAGATGAGCTCAAGGACCAGCAAAGCCGGTGGCGTTTCTGGGTGTTGTTGATAAATGGCTTTGGCTTTGCATAGTAGAGGGAGACAGGTTTGGACTACAGGCATGCCAGTCTAGTACCCGCACTCATTCATTATGAAGCCACGCTGTTGTAACACGTGGCTTAGCAATGTCTTGCTGAAATAAGCAGGGGCGTCCATAGTAACGTTGCTTGGATGGCAACATATGTTGCCCCAAAACCTGTATGTACCTTTCAGCATTAATGGTGCTTTCACCGATGTGTAAGTTACCCAAGCCTTGGCCACTAATACACCCCCATACTATCACACATGCTGCCTTTTACACATTGCGCCTTGACCAATCCGGATGGTTCTTTTCCTCTTTGGTCCGGAGGACACAACGTCCAAAGTTTCCAAAAACAATTTGAAATGTGGACTCGTAAGACCACATAACAATTTTCCACTTTGCATCAGTCCTTGTTAGATGAGCTTGGGCCCAGCGAAGCCGGCAGCGTTCCTGGATGTTGTTGATAAATGGCTTTCGCTTTGCATAGTAGAGTTTTAACTTGCACTTACAGATGTAACGACCAACTGTAGTTAGTGACAGTGGTTTTCTGAGGTGTTCCTGAGCGATGTGGTGATATCTTTTACACACAGATGTCGTTTTTTTGATGCAGTACCGCCTGAGGGCTCAAAGGTCCGTAATATCATCGCTTACGTGCTGTGATTTCTCCAGATTCTCTGAACTTATTGATGATTTTACAGACTGTGGATGGTAAAATCCCTAAATTCCTTGCAATAGCTCGTGTAGAAATGTTGTTCTAAAACTGTTGGACAATTTGCTTAAAAATTGGTGACCTTCGCGCCATCCTTGTTTTTGAATTACTTGGCATATCATGGGAGCTGTTTTTATGCCCAATCATGGCACCCACCTGTTCCCAATTAGCCTGCACACCTGTGGGATGTTCCAAATAAGTGTTTGATGCGCATTCCTCAACTTTATCAATATTTGATGCCACCGTACCCAACTTCTTTGTCACGTGTGGCTGGCATCAAATTCTAAAGTTGGCATTTCTGGGTGTTGTTGATAAATGGTAGAGTAGAGTTTTAAATTGCACTAATAGATATAGCGAGCAACTGTAGTTACGAACAGGGGTTTTCTGAAGTAATCCTGAGCCCATGTGGTTATATCCTTTACACACGGATGTTGCTTTTTGATGCAGTACCGGCTGAAAGATCGAAGGTCACGGGCATTCATTGTTAAGTGCAGTGATTTTTCCTGATTCTCTCAACATTTTGATGAGTGTAGATGGTGAAATCCCTAAATTCCTTGCAATAGCTGGTTGAGAAATGTTGTTCTTAAACAATTTGCTCAGGCATTTGTTTACAAAGTGGTGACCCTCGCCCCGTCTTTGTTTGTGAACAACTGAGCATTTCACGGAAGCTGCTTTTATACCCATACGTGGCACCCACCTGTTCCCAATTAGCCTTTCCAATTATGGGATGTTCCAAATAAGTGTTTGATGAGCATACCTCAACTTTCTCAGTCTTTTTTGCCACGTGTGACCGCTTTTTCGAAACACATCGCAGGCATTAAATTCCAAAGGAGCTCATATTTTTTTAAAATAACTAAGTTTTCCAGTTCAAAATTATAGGATTTACACAACGTGCCAACTTCACTGGTTTTGGGTTTTGTACAAACAATGTCTTCAGATGGAGGGATGGACGTGGATTCCAAAATAAGCACAGTTCCCCTTTAAGCAGGATAAGATAAAGCAACTGGAACAAAAATGTCAGCAAGATTCCTCATTAATAAATAAAGTTGTATCCGCGAGGCGGCAGAAGTAATACCAAAAGGTCAAATATTGGAATGTCGGCCTTTAAAAGTGCGAGCGCAAACATACATGCGGTGTTTTTACAAGCAAAAGAAGTCTTAAATTAGAGATTCCCCCAGCAGCCTCCAGTGATCATTTGCCCAACGGAGCGACTGACAGCTCGTCCCCGGCCGCCGCTGCAAATCTTCTGGTACATCATTTCTGTTGTTTCTGTTTACTTACTCCGCCGCATGTCTGGCATTCCAATAAGAGGACGGGGGGGGGAGCCCCTTGGAGAGAGGAGATGAAAAGTTCAAAGATAAAAGATGCTCAAGACCCGATCTGGGAGGGGAGGACGAAGGACACTTTCAAGGAGAGCGGAGGACAGGGCCTTGTTTCACTCCTTTTTACGGGGAGATTCATGGCTGGGGAGCACCAGAGAGCAGTAAGGAGGTGCTAAAAAGTGACTCTGCCTGCTGAAAAGTCGAAAAATCAGACCGGTCGAGTGTCATTATTTTTTTTTTTTACTATTAACTTTAGTGTTTGGACAGAAGAGAAGCAGGCCGACTTCTTTTGTCCTCCAAGTCTGTGATCCTCACTCCTTAATTTTAATCACATATATAAATCCATCCATCCATTTTCTACCGCTTGTACTTTTAGGGGTCACGGGGGGTGCTGGAGCCTATCTCAGCTGCATTGGGAGGGAAGGGTGGAGTACACCCTGGACAAGTCGCCACCTCATTGCATATATATATATATATATATATATATATATATATATATATATATATATATATATATATATATATACAGTATATATATAAAAGTCAAATTCAAATACAGGTGCACAAAAAAATCAATTCAAAACCAAATTGCGATTCTTATTCAACCCAATTGATTCATACTTTTCAGAAATTTATTTAAGGAAAAAGGACATCCATTTTCTACCGCTTGTCCCTTTCGGGGTTGCAGGGGTGGCTGGAGCCTATCTCAGCTGCATTCGGGCGGTAGGTGGGGTACACATATATGTGTGTGTGTGTGTGTATATGTGTATATCCATCCATCCATCCATCATCTTCCGCTTATCCGAGGTCGGGTCGCGGGGGCAGCAGCCTAAGCAGGGAAGCCCAGACTTCCCTATCTCCAGCCACTTCGTCTAGCTCTTCCCGGGGGATCCCGAGGCGTTCCCAGGCCAGCCGGGAGACATAGTCATTCCAACGTGTCCTGGGTCTTCCCCGTGGCCTCCTACCAGCTGGACGTGCCCTAAACACATCCCTAGGGAGGCGTTCGGGTGGCATCCTGACCAGATGCCCAAACCACCTCATCTGGCTCCTCTCGATGTGGAGGAGCAGCGGCTTTACGTTGAGCTCCTCCCGGATGGCAGAGCTTCTCACCCTATCTCTAAGGGAGAGCCCCGCCACCCGGCGGAGGAAACTAATTTCGGCCGCTTGTACCCGTGATCTTATCCTTTCGGTCATGACCCAAAGCTCATGACCATAGGTGAGGATGGGAACGTAGATCGACCGGTAAATTGAGAGCTTTGCCTTCCGGCTCAGCTCCTTCTTCACCACAACGGATCGATACAACGTCCGCATTACTGAAGACGCCGCACCGATCCGCCTGTCGATCTCACGATCCACTCTTCCCCCACTCGTGAACAAGACTCCTAGGTACTTGAACTCCTCCACTTGGGGCAGGGTCTCCTCCCCAACCCGGAGATGGCACTCCACCCTTTTCCGGGCGAGAACCATGGACTCGGACTTGGAGGTGCTGATTCTCATTCCGGTCGCTTCACACTCGGCTGCGAACCGATCCAGTGAGAGCTGAAGATCCCGGCCAGATGAAGCCATCAGGACTACATCATATGCAAAAAGCAGAGACCTAATCCCGTGGCCACCAAACCGGAACCCCTCAACGCCTTGACTGCGCCTAGAAATTCTGTCCATAAAAGTTATGAACAGAATCGGTGACAAAGGACAGCCTTGGCGGAGTCCAACCCTCACTGGAAACGTGTCCGACTTACTGCCAGCAATGCGGACCAAGCTCTGACACTGATCATACAGGGAGCGGACTGCCACAATAAGACATTCCGATACCCCATACTCTCTGAGCACTCCCCACAGGACTTCCCGAGGGACACGGTCGAATGCCTTCTCCAAGTCTACAAAGCACATGTAGACTGGTTGGGCAAACTGCCATGCACCCTCAAGAACCCTGCCGAGAGTATAGAGCTGGTCCACAGTTCCACGACCAGGACGAAAACCACACTGTTCCTCCTGAATCCGAGGTTCGACTATCCGGCGAAGCCTCCTCTCCAGTACACCTGAATAAACCTTACCGGGAAGGCTGAGGAGTGTGATCCCACGATAGTTGGAACACACCCTCCGGTCCCCCTTCTTAAAGAGAGGGACCACCACCCCGGTCTGCCAATCCAGAGGTACCGCCCCCGATGTCCACGCGATGCTGCAGAGTCTTGTCAACCAAGACAGCCCCACAGCATCCAGAGCCTTAAGGAACTCCGGGCGGATCTCATCCACCCCTGGGGCCTTGCCGCCGAGGAGCTTTTTAACTACCTCAGCGACCTCAGCCCCAGAAATAGGAGAGTCCACCACAGATTCCCCAGGCACCGCTTCCGCAAAGAAAGACGTATTGGTGGGATTGAGGAGGTCTTCGAAGTATTCCCTCCACCGATCCACAACATCCGCAGTCGAAGTCAGCAGAACACCATCCGCACCATACACGGTGTTGATAGTGCACTGCTTCCCCTTCCTGAGGCGCCGTATGGTGGTCCAGAATCGCTTCGAAGCCGTCCGGAAGTCGTTTTCCATGGCTTCCCCGAACTCTTCCCATGTCCGAGTTTTTGCCTCCGCGACCGCTAAAGCTGCACATATATATATATATATATATATATATATATATATATATATATATATATATATATATATATATATATATATATATATATATATATATATATATATATATATATATATAGTTATAAGTTATATATGTATGTATATATGTGTATAGTATATATACATATATATGTGTATAGTATATATACATATATATGTATGTATATATATATATATATAGGGTCGGCGTGGCGCAGTAGAAGAGTGGCCGTGCACAACCTTTATAGTCCCCGGTTCAATCCCCACCTAGTACCAACCTCGTCACGTCCGTTGTGACCTGAGCAAGACACTTCACCCTTGCTCCTGATGGGTGCTTGTTGGCGCCTTGCATGGCAGCTCCCTCCATCAGTGTGTGAATGTGTGTGTGAATGGGTAAATGTGGAAGTAGTGTCAAAGCGCTTTGAGTACCTTCCGATCGAATGCAGCTGAGATAGGCTCCAGTGTCCCCCCGCAACCTCAAAAAGGACAAGCTGTATATTTATATACAAACCCCGTTTCTTTATGAGTTGGGAAATTGTGTTAGATGTAAATATAAACAGAATACAATGATTTGCAAATCCTTTTCAACTCATATTCAGTTGAATATGCTACAAAGACAACATATTTGATTTTCAAACTCATAAACTTTTTTTTTTTTCACAAATAATCATTAACTTTAGAATTTGATGCCAGCAACACTTGACAAAGAAGTTGGGAAAGGTGGCACCAAAAACTGATAAAGTTGAGGAATGCTCATCAAACACTTATTTGGAACATCCCACAGGTGTGCAGGCTAATTGGGAACAGGTGGGTACCATGATTGGGTATAAAAACAGCTTCTATGAAATGCTAAGTAATTCACAAACAAGGATGGGGTGAGGGTCACCAATTTATAAGCAAATTGTAGAACAATTTTAGAACAAAATTTCTCAACGAGCTTTTCCAAGAAATGTAGGGATTTTACCATCTACGGTCTGTAAAATCATCAAAAGGTTCAGAGAATCTGGAGATATCACTGCACGTAAGCGATGATATTACGGACCTTTGATCCCTCAGGCGGTACTGCATCAAAAACTGACATCAGTGTGTAAAAGATATCACCACATGGGCTCAGGAACACCTCAGAAAACTACTGTCACTAAATACAGTTGTTTGTTACATCTGTAAGTGCAAGTTAAAACTCTACTATGCAAAGCGAATGCCATTTATCAACAACACCCAGGAACGCCGCCGGCTTCACTGGGCTCGAGCTCATCTAAGATGGACTGATGCAAAGTGGAAAATTGTTCTGTGGTCTGACGAGTCCACATTTCAAATTATATTTGGAAACTGTGGACGTGGTGTCCTCCGGAACAAAGAGTAAAATAACAATTTTGATTGTTATAGGCGCAAAGTTGAAAAGCCAGCATGTCTGATGGTATGGGGGTGTATTAGTGGCCAAAGGCATGGGTAACTTACACATCTGTGAAGGCACCATTAATGCTGAAAGGTCCATACTGGTTTTGGAGCAACATATGTTGTCATCCAAGCAACGTTATCATGGACCCCAATGGTTATTTCAGCAAAAAAATGCCAAGCCACGTGTTACAACAGCGTGGCTTTGTAGTAAAAGAGTGCGGGTACTTTCCTGGCCCGCCTGCAGGCCAGACATGTCTCCCATGGAAAATGTGTGGCGCATTATGAAGCGTAAAATACAACAACAAGACCCCGGACTGTTTAACAATTTAAGCTGTATATCAAGCAAAAATAGTAAAGAATTCCACTTTCAAAGCTTCAACAATTAGTTTCCTCAGTTCCCAAACGTTTATTGAATGTTGCTAAAAGAAAAGGTGATGTAACACAGTGGTGAACATGCCCTTTCCCAACTACTTTGGCACGTGTTGCAATCATGAAATTCTAAGTTAATTATTATTTGCACAAAAAAAAAAGTTTATGAGTCTGATCATCAAATATCTTGTCTTTGTAGTGCATTCAACTGAATATTGAAAATGATTTGCAAATCATTGTATTCCTTTTATATTTACATCTAACACAATTTCCCATCTCAAATGGAAACGGGTTTGTATATAAATAAATATATATGTATATATATATATATATATATATATATACACACAAACACATATAAATATCTAAATATATATACACACATACATATATATATTAACATATATATATATATATATATATATATATACACACACATATATTATATTATTATATTATGCCCTTTTTGCCAAGTATCTCTTATCACTTTTTTACAGATGCATTTAATGCTTCATATTCATATTTGTGAATATTCATATTCATATTTGTGAATATGTTTAATAATTTATGTATGCAATCATTTTGCTTTCACAATGTGTTCCGTGGACTACAGCAGTCAGGTTGGCAGCAGTAGCACCGTCAACACCACAATGCTGTGTATTGCTGTGACAGTCTTCACCCGTGTTTTAATAATGAATTGAGTTACCAAAGAAACGGTCAAAGTTTTTCATCATCATTTTTAAAAACGCTGGCATGTTTCAATATAAAAGGCTGGAAAACAAGTATTACATGGAAGTCTAATCTGGCTGTCAGCAGGCACACATTTTGTTGTGGGTTACACAAAATGTATTTATTTTGCAAATAATCAGATTTAGCTTCTGTAGCCGAGGATCGGACCGCCAAGTGCCCTGCCTTCGGCTGCCGCCCAGCTCACATTGCACCCGACCTCTATGGCCCCTGCTATGGGTGGTGAGCCCATTGGAGGGGTGATCCACCTTGCCTCTTCGGGCTGTGCCCGGCCGGGCCCCATGGCAACAGGCCGGGCACACTGTTCCTCCTGAACCTCGGATTCAGGAGGAACAGTGTGGTTTTCGTCCTGGTCGTGGAACTGTGGACCAGTTCTATACTCTCGGCAGGGTTCTTGAGGGTGCATGGGAGTTTGCCCAACCAGTGTACATGTGCTTTGTGGACTTGGAGAAGGCATTCGACCGTGTCCCTCGGGAAGTCCTGTGGGGAGTGCTCAGAGAGTATGGGGTATCGGACTGTCTTATTGTGGCGGTCCGCTCCCTGTACGATCAGTGCCAGAGCTTGGTCCGCATTGCCGGCAGTAAGTCAGACACGTTTCCAGTGAGGGTTGGACTCCGCCAAGGCTGTCCTTTGTCACCGATTCTGTTCATAACTTTTATGGACAGAATTTCTAGGCGCAGTCAAGGCGTTGAGGGGTTCCGGTTTGGTAACCGCAGGATTAGGTCTCTGCTTTTTGCAGATGATGTGGTCCTGATGGCTTCATCTGACCGGGATCTTCAGCTCTCGCTGGATCGGTTCGCAGCCGAATGTGAAGCGACCGGAATGAGAATCTGCACCTCCAAGTCCGAGTCCAAGGGTGGAATGCCATCTCCAGTTTGGGGAGGAGACCCAGCCCCAAGTGGAGGAGTTAAAGTACCTAGGAGTCCTGTTCACGAGTGAGGGAAGAGTGGATCGTGAGATCGACAGGCGGATCGGTGCGGCGTCTTCAGTAATGCGGACGTTGTACCGATCCGTTGTGGTGAAGAAGGAGCTGAGCCGGAAGGCAAAGCTCTCAATTTACCGGTCGATCTACGTTCCCATCCTCACCTATGGTCATGAGCTTTGGGTCATGACCAAAAGGATAAGATAACGGGTACAAGCGGCCGAAATGAGTTTCCTCCGCCGTGTGGCGGGGCTCTCCCTTAGAGATAGGGTGAGAAGCTCTGCCATCCGGGAGGGACTCAAAGTAAAGCCGCTGTTCCTTCACATCGAGAGGAGCCAGATGAGGTGGTTCGGGCATCTGGTCAGGATGCCACCCGAACGTCTCCCTAGGGATGTGTTTAGGGCACGTCCAACCGGTAGGAGGCCACGGGGAAGACCCAGGACACGTTGGGAAGAATATGTCTCCCGTCTGGCCTGGGAACGCCTCGGAATCCCCCGGGAAGAGCTAGACGAAGTGGCTGGGGAGAGGGAAGTCTGGGTTTCCCTGCTTAGGCTGTTGCCCCCGCGACCCGACCTCGGATAAGCGGAAGATGATGGATGGATGGATGGATAATCAGATTTACCAACTTCTTATAAGGTTTCACGTGTCATTGTAACGAGTATCTTTTCAAAGTAAAACCATACTTGAACACCTCAACTTGGGGCAGGGTCTCCTCCCCAACCCGGAGATGGCACTCCAACCTTTTCCGGGCGAGAACCATGGACTCGGATTTGGAGGTGCTGATTCTCATCCCAGTCGCTTCACACTCAGCTGCGAACCGTTCCAGTGAGAGCTGAAGATCTTGGCTAGATGAAGCCATCAAGACCACATCATCTGCAAAAAGCAGAGACCTAATCCCACAGCCACCAAACCAGATCCTCTCAACGCCTGACTGCGCCCAGAAACTCTGTCCATAAAAGTTATGAACAGAATCGGTGACAAAGGGCAGCCCTGGCGGAGTCCAACCTTCACTGAAAACGGGTCCGACATACTGCCGGCAATGTGGACTAACTCATTTCGGTCGCTTGAACCCGTGATCTTGTCTTTTCGGTCATAACCTAAAGCTCATGACTGGTAAATTGAAAGCTTTGCCTTCTGACTCAGCTGCTTTTTCACCACAACGGATCGATACAGCGTCCGCATTACTGAAGACGCGGCACTGATCCGCCTGTCCATCTCACCCTCCACTCTTCCCTCACTGGTGAACAGGACTCCGAGGTACTTCAACACCGCAACTTGGAGCAGGGTCTCCTACCCAACCCGGAGATGGCACGCCACCCTTTTCCGGGCGAAAACCATGGACTCGGACTTGGAGGTGCTGATTCTCATCCCAGTCGCTTTACACCCGGCTGCGAACCGATCCAGTGAGAGCTGAAGATCCTGGCCAGATGAAGCCATCAGGACCATATCGTCTGCAAAAAGCAGAGACCTAATCCTGCACCACCAAACCAGATCCCCTCAATGCCTTGACTGCGCCTGGAAATTCTGTCCATAAAAGTTATGAACAGAATGGGTGACAAAGGGCAGCCTTGGCGGAGTCCAACCTTCACTGGAAACGAGTCCGACTTACTGCCGGCAATGCAGACCAACTCATTTCGGTTGCTTGTACCCGTGATCTTGTCCTTTCGGTCCAAACCCACAGCTCATTACCATAGGTGAGGATGGGAATGTGGATCGACCGGTAAATTGAGAGCTTTGGCTTCCGGCTCAGCTCTTTCTTCAACACAACGGATCGATACAGCGTCCGTATTACTGAAAACGCGGCACTGATCCGCCTGTCGATCTCACCCTCCACTCTTCCCTCACTGGTGAACAGGACTCCGAGGTACTTCAACACTTCAATTTGGGGCAGGGTCTCATCTCCAACCTGGAGATGGCACTCCACCCTTTTCCGGGCGAGATCCATGGACTTGGACTTGGAGGTGCTTATTCTCATCCCAGTCGCTTCACACTCAGCTGCGAACCGATCCAGTGAGAGCTGAACATCTTGGCCAGATGAAGTCATCAGGACCACATCATCTGCAAAAAGCAGAGACCTAATCTTGCAGCCACCAAACCGGATCCATTCAACGCCCTGACTGTGCCTAGAAATTCTGTCTATAAAAGCTATGAACGGAATGGGTGACAAAGGGCAGCCTTGGCGGAGTCCAACCTTCACTGGAAACGAGTCCGACTTACTGCCGGCAATGCGGACCAACTCATTCCGGTTGCTTGTACCCGTGATCTTGTCCTTTCGGTCCAAACCCACAGCTCATGACCATAGGTGAGGATGAGAATGTAGATCGACCAGTAAATTGAGAGCTTTGCCTTCCGGCTCAGCTGCTTTTTCACCACAACGGATCGATACAGAGTCCGCATTACTGAAGACGCGGCACTGAGCTGCCTGTCCATCTCACCCTCCACTCTACCTTCACTGGTGAACAGGACTCCGAGGTACTTGAACACCTCAACTTGGGGCAGGGTCTCCTCCCCAACCCGGAGATGGCACTCCAACCTTTTCCGGGCGAGAACCATGGACTCGGACTTGGAGGTGCTGATTCTCATCCCAGTCGCTTCACACTCGGCTGCGAACCGATCTAGTGAGAGCTGAATATCTTGGCCAGATGAAATCATCAGGACCACATCATCTGCAAAATGCAGAGACCTAATCCTGCAGCCACCAAACCGGATCCATTCAACGCCCTGATTGTGCCTATAAATTCTGTCCATAAAAGTTATGAACAGAATGGGTGACAAAGGGCAGCCTTGGCAGAGTCCAACCTTCATTGGAAACGGGTCCGACTTAATCTGGACCAACTCATTTCGGTCGCTTGTACCCGTGATCTTGTCCTTTCGGTCATAACCCAGAGCTTATGACTGGTAAATTGAGAGCTTTGCCTTCCGGCTCAGCTCTTTCTTCACCACAACGGATGGATACAGCGTCCGCATTACTGAAGACGCCGCAACGATCCGCCTGTCGATCACACCATCCACTCTTCCCTCACTCTTGAACAAGACTCCGAAGTACTTGAACTCCTCAACTTGGGGAAGGGTCTCCTCCTCCACCCGGAGATGGCCGGGCGCTCAATTTCGAGTTGATTCCGATGTGACAAAGAAACTTCAATATATCGGGATTTTTACTTTGAACATAGGTCTAATTTTCGTAGGGAAATCCACGCCGCTCTTTTTACATGAGGCCCCTTTGTACTGCCAGCTATTTCAAACAACTACCAAATAACAACCGTGTTTTCTTTCATCTATGAATCCACGGTACGCTCCTCCAGCTGTGTGCACCCCCGGCACACAAAGAGCGGGCACGTCCATTGTCAACAAACTGAGACTGATGTACGAGTCCTGTCAAAATCCGGCGAGGAGGACACAAACTGGATGTCACGCCGGCATGAAGCTTGAAATGCAGTTTGACGCGGCGCCTGCACGTGACACAGGGTGAGGGTATTCATCTGCTTGACGACACACCCCATAAAGCAGCACGCTGGCTGGACCGTAACTGGGGATGGTAGCAATAACAAATTATTTTTTTTTATATATATTTTTATTTGTATGTTTGGCAGTTCAATTTTCTCCCAGAAGTGGTGTGACCTTTGACCTTGTGTTTTATGATTGAAAGATGAAATGGTGACAACTTAAATACCGTTTTACCATAAATTTCTTTCATCAAGCGACACTTTGATGCACCGGTCGATAGTGTGTGCTACAGTCCGTTCTACAGACCCCGTTTCCATATGAGATGGGAATTTGTGTTAGATGTAAATATAAACAGAATACAATGATTTGCAAATCCTTTTCAACCCATATTCAGTTGAATATGCTACAAAGACAACATATTTGATGTTCAAACTGATAAACTTTTTTTTTTTTGCAAATAATTATTAACTTTAGAATTTGATGCCAGCAACACGTGACAAAGAAGTTGGGAAAGGTGGCAATAAATACTGATAAAGTTGAGGGATCCTCATCAAACACTTGTTTGGAACATCCCACAGGTGTGCAGGCTAATTGGGAACAGGTGGGTGCCATGATTGGGTATAAAAGCAGCTTCCCAAAAAATGCTCAGTCTTTCACAAGAAAGGATGGGGCGAGGTACACCCCTTTGTCCACAACTGCGTGAGCAAATAGTCAAACAGTTTAAGAAGAACGTTTCTCAAAGTGCAATTGCAAGAAATTTAGAGATTTCAACATCTACGCTCCATAATATCATCAACAGGTTCAGAGAATCTGGAGAAATCACTCCAAGTAAGCAGCATGGCCAGAAACCAACATTGAATGACCGTGACCTTCGATCCCTCAGACGGCACTGTATCAGAAACCGACCTCAATCTCTAAAGGATATCACCACATGGGCTCAGGAACACTTCAGAAAACCACTTTCACTGAATAAAGTTTGTCGCTACATCTGTAAGTGCACGTTAAAGCTCTACTATGCTAAGCGAAAACCATTTATCAACAACATCCAAAAACGCCGCCGGCTTCTCTGGGCCTGAGATCATCCAAGATGGACTGATGCAAAGTGGAAAAGTGTTCTGTGGTCTGACGAGTCCACATTTCAAAATTTTGGGGGAAATATTTGACATCATGTCATCCGGACCAAAGGGGAAGTGAACCATACAGACTGTTATCAACGCAAAGTTCAAAAGCCAGCATCTGTGATGGTATGGGGGTGCATTAGTGCCCAAGGCATGGGTAACTTACACATCTGTGAAGGCACCATTAATGCTGAAAGGTACATACAGGTTTTGGAACAACATATGCTGCCATCCAAGCGCTGTCTTTTTCATGGACGCCCCTGCTTATTTCAACAAAAACAATGCCAATCCACATTCAGCACGTGTTACAACAGCGTGGTTTCGTATTAAAAGAGTGCGGGTACTTTCTTGGCCCGCCTGCAGTCCAGACCTGTCTCCCATGGAAAATGTGTGGCGCATTATGAAGCGTAAAATACGACAGCGGAGACCCCGGACTGTTGAACGACTGAAGCTCTTCATCAAACAAGAATGGGAAAGAATTCCACTTTCAAAGCTTCAACAATTAGTTTCCTCAGTTCCCAAACGTTTATTGAGTGTTGTTAAAAGGAAAGGTGATGTAACACAGTGGTGAACATGCCCTTTCCCAACTAATTTGGCACGTGTTGCAGTCATGAAATTCTAAGTTAGGTATTATTTGCAATATGTTGTCTTTGTAGCATATTCAACTGAATATGGGTTGAAAATGATTTGCAAATTATTTTATTCCGTTAATACTTACATATAACACAATTTCCCAACTCATATGGAAACAGGGTTTGTAAATCCTAGATTTCAGTTTTTGCAGTGTACATATTTGATCACGTGCCGTTCTTGACGAGACCCGTGCACCTTTTTGCTTTCCTGTTGAATCCTGACAGGAAACATAAAAAAAACAATTTGTTTCAAACACGCTCCTAAATCCTCCACGTAGGATGCTAAAGCCGACATGGGCATTCGGAGGCGGAGCTTAGAAGATATAGTTTATTAAAAGGGAGCCGGAATGGCAGCTCGGGGAGTGATGGAGCAATCTCAAACAGGGGGGCCTTGGTTAGGGAAGATTTGCGATCACCGCTGGGTAAACGCTCAGCAAGAAGGTGGTGGCTGAGAGCTCCGGCGGAGAAAGCGGGCGGACTCAGATTTATGGAGTTCTGGAAGGATTTATGTCCGAGTTGTATTTCACCTGAGATTAGCTGCACTGCTAGGAGGCTACATTAAAACGGGCTGATAGAAATAAAATAAACTGACTTGTTATTTGCTCCGTCATGCAACAGTAACTGTCACCCAGGCCCCGACGTGACAGGACCGCCACCCGTGCGACGGCAGCGATTGGATCAGAACATGAACATGAACAGGACTGAAGCAAAACTGCAAGAACTGAAATCTAAGTAAGATGAAATATCTCCAAAACGGCTGATATTTGCTTAGTTTCTGTCTGGTAGGATAAATGTTTATTTATATAGCCCTCAATCACGAATGTCTCAAAGGGCTGAACGATCTCACATCAGGGCAAGGAAAAACTCACAACCCAGTGGGATGTCAATGTGAATGACTATGAGAAACCTTGGAGAGGACTGCAGGGGAGACCGGATGCAATGGACGTCGAGTGGGTCGGGCAAAATATTGTGAAAGTCCAGTCCATAATGGATCTAACATAATAGTGTGAGTCCAGTCCATAATGGATCTAACATAATAGTGAGACTCCAGTCCATAGTGGATCTAACATAATAGTGAGAGTCCAGTCCATAATTGATCTAACATAATAGTGTCAGAGTCTAGTCTATAGTGGATCTAACATAATAGTGTTAGAGTCCAGTCCATAGTGGATCCAGCATAATAATGAGAGTCCAGTCTATAGTGGATTTAACATAATAGTGTGAGTTCAGTCCATAGTGGATCTTACATAATAGTGTGAGAATCCAGTCCATAGTGGATCCAACATAATAGGGAGAGTCCAGTCCATAGTGGATCTAACATAATAGTGAGAGTCCAATCCATAGTGGATACAAAATTATAGTGAGAGTCCAGTCCATAGTGGATCTAACATAATAGTGAGAGTCCAGTCAATAGTGGATATAACATAATAGTGAGAGTTCAGTCCATAGTGGATTTAACATAATAGTGACAGTCCAATCCATAGTGGATCTAACATAGTAGTGAGAGTCCAGGCCATAGTGGATCTAACAAAATAGTGAGAGTCCAATCCATAGTGGATCTAACATAATAGTGACAGTCCAATCCATAGTGGATCTAATATAATAGTGAGAGTCCAGGCCATAGTGGATCTAACATAATAGTGAGAGTCCAGTCCATAGTGGATCCAACATAATAGTGAGAGTCCAGTCCATAGTGGATCTAACATAATAATAGTGAGAGTCCAGTCCATAGTGGAAAGAGGACATATATCCAAGATGGCGGCGCCCGGACGGGCTGCGACATCGCGGAGCTCCTGCTAAAGATGGAACATTTGGCAGAAATACCGGACAATTGTACAAACTTTATGGCTGGCTCACATCGTGGTCACTCCGTGATCACGTACGACCGCCAGACACTTCTGGATGTGGACATATCGGGCCGTTTTGGACTGATAGTCGCGTGCTTGCTAGACGTGCTAACTAGCATGGGAATAATTCGGCAGCTACATCCAGCGGCCTGTGAAGCAGGGGAGTATAGTAGCAGCGGGGGCCGTCTACGGAGCAGACGCCAGCGGTGTGATCGGAAACGCGGATGTCGAGCGGGGCTAAAAACAAAGCAGAAGGGTAATCCCCACAGAACACCACTTCCCTCCATCCTGAAGCCGGATTTAAATTAAAGATGCAAGACTACTGGTCTGGGCAAGGAGTCAGTTAAATTAGAACAAGTTTTTTCTGCTTTGAGTGTTTCAGAGTTGGACATGTGTTTTACTGAGGTGGCTAACTATGATGCGTGCGGTTTATCAAAGCAACAAACAAACAATCGGAAAATTCCCGTTACTGAGGTGGCTAACTATGATGCGTGCGGTTTATCAAAGCAACAAACAAACAATCGGAAAATTCCCGTTACTGAGGTGGCTAACCATGATGCGTGCAGTTTATCAAAGCAACAATCAAACAATCGGAAAATTCCCGTCATATCAATTCCTAGATATGGTCGTAATTATACTAAATGCACTGGGCATAATAAACACAACATTATTAATATTGCTACTACGGATAATTTGATCAAAAATTCCCTAAAACAGCCCACTACCTATAATATAGGTTTTTTAAACATAAGATCATTGTCTCCCAAAACGTTGTTAGTTAATGATATCATCAGAGACAACAATCTTAACGTCATCGGTCTCAGCGAAACCTGGCTTAAACCAAACAACTTTTTTGCGCTAAATGAGGCATGTCCTCCTAACTTTACACATGCGCATATTGCCCGTCCTCTTAAAAGGGGTGGGGGGGGGTCGCACTAATATACAACGAAAACTTTAACCTTAGTCCTAACATAAATAATAAATATAAATCGTTTAAGGTGCTTACTATGAGGTCTGTCACACCGCTGCCTCTACACCTGGCTGTTATCTACCGCCCCCCAAGGCCCTATTCGGACTTTATCAATGAATTCTCAGAGTTCGTTGCTGATCTAGTGACACACGCCGATAATATAATCATAATGGGGGACTTTAATATCCATATGAATACCCCATCGGACCCACCGTGCGTAGCGCTCCAGACTATAATTGATAGCTGTGGTCTCACACAAATAATAAATGAACCCACGCATCGCAACGGTAATACGATAGACCTAGTGCTTGTCAGGGGTATCACCGTTTCCAAAGTTACGATACTCCCGTATACTAAAGTATTGTCCGATCATTACCTTATAAAATTCGGAGTTCAGACGCATGTTCGTCAAACTAATAATAATAATAACTGCTATAGCAGCCGCAACATTAATACGGCCACGACGACAACTCTTGCTGACCTACTGCCCTCGGTAATGGCACCATTCCCAAAATATGTGGGCTCTATTGATAACCTCACTAACAACTTTAACGACGCCCTGCGCGAAACCATTGATAACATAGCACCGCTAAAGTTAAAAAAGGCTCCAAAGAAGCGCACCCCGTGGTTTACAGAAGAAACTAGTGCTCAGAAATTATTATGTAGAAAGCTAGAAAGCAAATGGCGCACGACTAAACTTGAGGTGCACCATCAAGCATGGAGTGATAGTTTAATAACTTATAAACACATGCTTACCTTAGCTAAAGCTAAATATTACTCAAATCTCATTCACCGTAATAAAAACGATCCTAAATTTTTGTTTAGTACGGTAGCATCGCTAACCCAACAAGGGACCCCTTCCAGTAGCTCCACCCACTCAGTTGATTACTTTATGCGATTCTTTAGTAAGAAAATTGAAGTCATTAGAAAGGAGATTAAAGACAATGCGTCCCAGCTACAACGGGGTTCTATTAACACTGATACGATTGTATATACGGCGGATACTGCCCTCCAAAATAGTTTCTCTCGTTTTGAGGAAATAACATTAGAGGAATTGTTACAACGTGTAAATGGAATAAAACAAACAACATGTTTACTTGACCCTCTTCCTGGGAAACTGATCAAGGAGCTCTTTGTATTATTAGGTCCATCAGTGCTAAATATTATAAACTTATCACTTTCCTCGGGCACTGTTCCCCTAGCATTCAAAAAAGCGGTTATTCATCCTCTTCTTAAAAGACCTAACCTCGATCCTGACCTCATGGTAAACTACCGACCGGTGTCTCACCTTCCCTTTATTTCAAAAATCCTCAAAAAAATTGTTGCGGAGCAGTTAAATGAACACTTAGCGTCTAACAATCTATGTGAAACCTTTCAATCCGGTTTCAGGGCAAATCACTCCACGGAGACAGCCCTCGCAAAAATGACTAATGATCCATTGCTAACGATGGATTCTGATGTGTCATCTATGTTGCTGCTCCTTGATCTTAGCACTGCTTTCGATACCGTCAATCATAATATTTTATTAGAATGTATCAAAACGCGAATTGTTATGTCAGACTTAGCCCTGTCTTTGTTTAACTCTTATCTTACTGATAGGATGCAGTGTGTCTCCCATAACAATGTGACCTCGGACTACGTTAAGGTAACGTGTGGAGTTCCCCAGGGTTCGGTCCTTGGCCCTGCACTCTTCAACATCTACATGCTGCCGCTAGGTGACATCATACGCAAATACGGTGTTAGCTTTCACTGCTATACTGATGACACCCAACTCTACATGCCCTTAAAGCTGACCAACACGCCGGATTGTAGTCAGCTGGAGGCGTGTCTTAATGAAATTAAACAATGGATGTCCGCTAACTTTTTGCAACTCAACACCAAAAAAACGGAAATGCTGATTATCGGTCCTGCTAGACACCGAACTCTATTTAATAATAAAACTCTAACATTTGACAACAAACAATTAAACAAGGCGACACGGTAAAGAATCTGGGTATTATCTTTGACCCAACTCTCTCCTTTGAGGCACACATTAAAAGCGTTACTAAAACGGCCTTCTTTCATCTCCGTAATATCACAAATATTCGCTCCATTCTGTCCACTAAAGACGGTGAGATCATTATCCATGCGTTTGTTACGTCTCGTTTGATTACTGTAACGTATTATTTTCGGGTCTCCCCATGTCTAGCATTAAAAGATTACAGTTGGTACAAAATGCGGCTGCTAGACTTTTGACAAGAACAAGAAAGTTTGATCACATTACGCCTGTACTGGCTCACCTGCACTGGCTTCCTGTGCACTTAAGATGTGACTTTAAGGTTTTACTACTTACGTATAAAATACTACACGGTCTAGCTCCATCCTATCTTGCCGATTGTATTGCACCATATGTCCCGGCAAGAAATCTGCGTTCAAAGGACTCCGGCTTATTAGTGATTCCCGAAGCCCAAAAAAAGTCTGCGGGCTATAGAGCGTTTTCATTTCGGGCTCCAGTACTCTGGAATGCCCTCCCGGTAAAAGTTCGAGATGCCACCTCAGTAGAAGCATTTAAGTCTCACCTTAAAACTCATTTGTATACTCTAGCCTTTAAATAGACTCCCTTTTTAGACCAGTTGATCTGCCGTTTCTTTTCTTTTTCTTCTATGTCCCACTCTCCCCTGTGGAGGGGGTCCGGTCCGATCCGGTGGCCATGTACTGCTTGCCTGTGTATCGGCTGGGGACATCTCTGCGCTGCTGATCCGCCTCCGCTTGGGATGATTTCCTGCTGGCTCCGCTGTGAACGGGACTCTCGCTGCTGTGTTGGATCCGCTTTGGACTGGACTCTCGCGACTGTGTTGGATCCATTATGGATTGAACTTTCACAGTATCATGTTAGACCCGCTCGACATCCATTACTTTCCTCCTCTCCAAGGTTCTCATAGTCATTATTGTCACCGATGTCCCACTGATTGTGAGTTTTCCTTGCCCTTATGTGGGCCTACCGAGGATGTCGTAGTGGTTTGTGCAGCCCTTTGAGACACTAGTGATTTAGGGCTATATAAGTAAACATTGATTGATTGATCTAACATAATAGTGAGGGACTCCAGTCCATGGTGGATCTAACATAATGGTGAGAGTCCAGTCCATAGTAGATCCAACATAATATTGAGAGTCCAGTCCATAGTGGATCCAACATAATAGTGAGAGTCCAGTCCATAGTAGATCCAACATAATAGTGAGAGTCCAGTCCATAGTAGATCCAACATAATATTGAGAGTCCAGTCCATAGTGGATCCAACATAATAGTGAGAGTCCAGTCCATAGTAGATCCAACATAATAGTGAGAGTCCAGTCCATAGTAGATCCAACATAATAGTGAGAATCCAGTCCATAGTGGATCCAACATAATAGTGAGAGTCCAGTCCATAGTGGATCTAACATAATAGTGTGAGAGTCCAGTCCATAGTGAATCTAACATAATAGTGTGAGAGTCCAGTCCATATTGGATCTAACATAATAGTGAGAGTCCAGACCATAGTGGATCAAACATAATATTGAGAGTCCAGTCCATTGTGGATCTAACATCATAGTGAGAGTTCAGTCCATAGTGGATCTAACATAATATTGAGAGTCCAGTCCATAGTGGATCCAACATAATCGTGAGAGTCCAGTCCATAGTGGATTTAACATAATAGTGTGAGAGTCCAGTCCATAGTGGATCTAACATAATAGTGAGAGTCCAGTCCATATTGGATCTAACATAATACTGAGAGTCCAATCCATAGTGGATCTAACATAATAGTGTGAGAGTCCAGACCATAGTGGATATAACATAATAGTGTGAGTCCAGTCCAAAGTGGATCTAACATAATAGTGTGAGACTCCAGTCCATGGTGGATCTAAATTAATAGTGAGATTCCAGTCCATGTTGGATCCAACATAATAGTGAGGGTCCAATCCATAGTGGATTTAACATAATAGTGTGAGAGTCTAGTCCATAGTGGATCTAACATAATAGTGGGAGTACAGTCCATAGTGGATCTAACATAATAGTGTGAGAGTCCAGTCCATAGTGGATCCAACATAATAGTGGGAGTCCAGTCCATAGTGGATCCAACACAATAGTGAGAGTCCAGTCCATAGTGGATTTAACATAATAGTGGGAGTACAGTCCATAGTGGATCTAACATAATAGTGGGAGAGTCCAGTCCATAGTGGATCCAACATAATAGTGACAGTCCAGTCCATAGTGGATATAACTAGTAGTGAGAGTCCAGTCCATAGTGGATCTAACATAACAGTGTGAGAGTCCAGTCCATAGTGGATCTAACATAACAGTGTGAGAGTCCAGTCCATAGTGGATCTAACATAATAGTGTGAGAGTCCAGTCCTTAGTGGATCTAACATAATAGTGAGAGTCCAGTCCATAGTGGATCCAACATAATAGTGAGAGTCCATTCCATGGTGGATCCAACATAATAGTGAGATTCCAGTCCATAGTGGATCTAACATAATAGTGAGAGTTCAGTCCATTGGGGATCTTACATAATAGTGTGAGAGTCCAGTCCATGGTGGATCTAAAATAATAGTGAGAGTCCAGTCCATAGTGGATCTAACATAATAGTGAGAGTCCAGTCCATAGTGGATCTAACATAATAGTGAGAGTCCAGTCCATGGTAGATCCAAAATAATAGTGAGAGTCCAGTCCATAGTGGATCTAACATAATAGTGTGAGAGTCCAGTCCATTGTGGATCTAACATAATAGTGAGAGTGCAGTCCATGGTGGATCCAACATAATAGTGAGATTCCAGTCCATATTGAATCTAACATAATAGTGAGAGTCCAGTCCATAGTGGATTTAACATAATAGTGAGAGAGTCCAGTCCATTGTGGATCTAACATAATAGTGAGAGTCCAGTCCATAGTAGATCCAACATAATAGTGAAAGTCCAGTCCATAGTGGATCCAACATAATCGTGAGAGTCCAGTCCATAGTGGATCTAACATAAAAGTGTGAGAGTCCAGTCCATAGTGGATCTAACATAATAGTGTGAGAGTCAAGTCCATATTGGATCTAACATAATACTGAGAGTCCAATCCATAGGGGATCTAACATAATAGTGTGAGAGTCCAGACCATAGAGGATACAACATAATAGTGAGAGTCCAGACCATAATGGATATAACATAATAGTGGGAGTACAGTCCATAGTGGATCTAACATAATAGTGTGAGAGTCCAGTCCATAGTGGATCCAACATAATAGTGACAGTCCAGTCCATAGTGGATTTAACTAGTAGTGAGAGTCCAGTCCATAGTGGATCTAACATAATAGTGGGAGTACAGTCCATAGTGGATCTAACATAATAGTGGGAGTACAGTCCATAGTGGATCTAACATAATAGTGTGAGAGTCCAGTCCATCGTGGATCCAACATAATAGTGACAGTCCAGTCCATAGTGGATTTAACTAGTAGTGAGAGTCCAGTCCATAGTGGATCTAACATAATAGTGTGAGAGTCCAGTCCATAGTGGATCCAACATAATAATGGGAGTCCAGTCCATAGTGGATCCAACACAATAGTGAGAGTCCAGTCCATAGTGGATTTAACATAATAGTGAGAGTACAGTCCATAGTGGATCTAACATAATAGTGTGAGAGTCCAGTCCATAGTGGATCCAACATAATAGTGACAGTCCAGTCCATAGTGGATTTAACTAGTAGTGAGAGTCCAGTCCATAGTGGATCTAACATAACAGTGTGAGAGTCCAGTCCATAGTGGATCTAACATAACAGTGTGAGAGTCCAGTCCATAGTGGATCTAACATAATAGTGTGAGAGTCCAGTCCTTAGTGGATCTAACATAATAGTGAGAGTCCAGTCCATAGTGGATCCAACATAATAGTGAGAGTCCATTCCATGGTGGATCCAACATAATAGTGAGATTCCAGTCCATAGTGGATCTAACATAATAGTGAGAGTTCAGTCCATTGGGGATCTTACATAATAGTGTGAGAGTCCAGTCCATGGTGGATCTAAAATAATAGTGAGAGTCCAGTCCATGGTGGATCTAACATAATAGTGAGAGTCCAGTCCATAGTGGATCTAACATAATAGTGAGAGTCCAGTCCATGGTAGATCTAAAATAATAGTGAGAGTCCAGTCCATAGTGGATCTAACATAATAGTGTGAGAGTCCAGTCCATTGTGGATCTAACATAATAGTGAGAGTCCAGTCCATGGTGGATCCAACATAATAGTGAGATTCCAGTCCATATTGAATCAAACATAATAGTGAGAGTCCAGTCCATAGTGGATTTAACATGATAGTGAGAGAGTCCAGTCCATTGTGGATCTAACATAATAGTGAGAGTCCAGTCCATAGTAGATCCAACATAATAGTGAAAGTCCAGTCCATAGTGGATCCAACATAATCGTGAGAGTCCAGTCCATAGTGGATCTAACATAAAAGTGTGAGAGTCCAGTCCATAGTGGATCTAACATAATAGTGTGAGAGTCAAGTCCATATTGGATCTAACATAATACTGAGAGTCCAATCCATAGGGGATCTAACATAATAGTGTGAGAGTCCAGACCATAGAGGATACAACATAATAGTGAGAGTCCAGACCATAATGGATACAACATAATAGTGAGAGTCCAGTCCATGGTGGATCCAACATAATAGTGAGATTCCAGTCCATATTGGATCTAACATAATAGTGAGAGTCCAGTCCATAGTGGATTTAACATAATAGTGTGAGAGTCCAGTCCATAGTGGATATAACATAATAGTGAGACTCCAGTCCATGGTAGATCCAAAATAATAGTGATATTCCAGTCCATAGTGGATTTAACATAATAGTGTGAGAGTCCAGTCCATAGTGGATCTAACATAATAGTGGAAGTCCAGTCCATAGTGGATCTAACACAATAGTGGGAGTCCAGTCCATAGTGGATCTAACATAACAGTGAGAGTACAGTAAATAGTGGATCTAACATAATAGAGAGAGTCCAGTCAATAGTGGATCCAACATAATAGTGTGAGAGTCAATTATAGCCCTAAATCGAGTCCAGTCCATAGTGGATCTAACATAATAGTGTGAGAGTCCAGTCCATAGTGGATCTAACATAATAGTGAGAGTCCAGTCCATAGTGGATCCAACATAATAGTGGGAGTCCAGTCCATGGTAGATCTAAAATAATAGTGAGAGTCCAGTCCATAGTGGATCTAACATAATAGTGAGAGTCCAGTCCATAGTGGATCTAACATAATTGTGAGAGTCCAGTCCATGGTGGATCCAATGTAATAGTGAGATTCCAGTCCATATTGGATCCAACATAATAGTGAGAGTCCAGTCCATAGTGGATCTAAAATAATAGTGAGAGTCCAGTCCATAGTGGATCTAACATAATAGTGAGATTCCAGTCCATATTGGATCCAACATAATAGTGAGAGTCCAGTCCATAGTGGAACTAACATAATAGTGTGAGAGTCCAGTCCATATTGGATCTAACATTATACTGAGAGTCCAATCCGTAGTGGATGTAACATAATAATGTGAGAGTCCAGTCCATGGTAGATCTAAAATAATAGTGAGAGTCCAGACCATAGTGGATATAACATTATAGTGAGAGTCCAGTCCATAGTGGATTTAACATAATAGTGTGAGAGTCCAGTCCATAGTTGATCTAACATAATAGTGAGATTCCAGTCCATATTGGATCTAACATAATAGTGAGAGTCCAGTCCATAGTGGATTTAACATAATAGTGTGAGAGTCCAGTCCATAGTTGATCTAACATAATAGTGAGAGTCCAGTCCATAGTGGATTTAACATAATAGTGTGAGAGTCCAGTCCATAGTGGATCTAACATAATAGTGGAAGTCCAGTCCATAGTGGATCTAACACAATAGTGAGAGTCCAGTCCATAGTGGATCTAACATAATAGTGGGAGTACAGTCCATAGTGGATCTAACATAATAGAGAGAGTTCAGTCCATAGTGGATCCAACATAATAGTGACAGTCCAGTCCATAGTGGATCTAACATAATAGTGAGAGTCCAGTCCATAGTGGATCCAACATAATAGTGTGAGAGTCCAGTCCTTAGTGGATCTAACATAATAGTGTGAGTGTCCAGTCCATAGTGGATCTAATATAATAGTGAGAGTCCAGTCCATAGTGGATCCAACATAATAGTGACAGTCCAGTCCATGGTGGATCCAACATAATAGTGAGAGTTCAGTCCATAGTGGATCTAACATAATAGTGAGAGTTCAGTCCATTGGGGATCTAACATTATAGTCTGAGAGTCCAGTCCATGGTAGATCTAAAATAATAGTGAGAGTCCAGTCTATAGTGGATCTAAAATAATAGTCAGAGTCCAGTCCATAGTGAATCTAACATAATAGTGAGAGTCCAGTCCATGGTAGATCTAAAATAATAGTGAGAGTCCAGTCCATAGTGGATATAACATTATAGTGAGAGTCCAGTCCATGGTGGATCCAATATAATAATGAGATTCTAGTCAATATTGGATCTAACATAATAGTGAGAGTCCAGTCCATAGTGGATCTAACATAATAGTGTGAGAGTCCGGTCCATATTGGATCTAACATAATACTGAGAGTCCAATCCATAGTGGATCTAACATAATAGTGTGAGAGTCCAGTCCATGGTAGATCTAAAATAATAGTGAGAGTCCAGACCATAGTGGATCCAACATAATAGTGAGAGTCCAGTCCATAGTGGATCTAACATAATAGTGAGAGTCCAGTCCATAGTGGATCTAACATAATACTGAGAGTCCAATCCATAGTGGATCTAACATAATAGTGTGAGATTCCAGTCCATGGTAGATCTAAAATAATAGTGAGATTCCAGTCCATATTGGATCCAACATAATAGTGAGAGTCCAGTCCATAGTGGATTTAACATAATAGTGTGAGAGTCCAGTCCATAGTGGATCTAACATAATAGTGGGAATCCAGTCCATAGTGGATCTAACACAATAGTGAGAATCCTGTCCATAGTGGATCTAACATAATAGTGAGAGTACAGTCCATAGTGGATCCAACATAATAGAGAGAGTTCAGTCCATAGTGGATCCAACATAATAGAGAGAGTTCAGTCCATAGTGGATCCAACATAATAGTGACAGTCCAGTCCATAGTGCATCCAACATAATAGTGACAGTCCAGTCCATAGTGGATCTAACATACTAGTGTGAGATTCCAGTCCATATTGAATCTAACATAATAATGAGAGTCCAGTCCATAGTGGATTTAACATAATAGTGAGAGAGTCCAGTCCATTGTGGATCTAACATAATAGTGAGAGTCCAGTCCATAGTAGATCCAACATAATAGTGAAAGTCCAGTCCATAGTGGATCCAACATAATCGTGAGAGTCCAGTCCATAGTGGATCTAACATAATAGTGTGAGAGTCCAGTCCATAGTGGATCTAACATAATAGTGTGAGAGTCCAGTCCATATTGGATCTAACATAATACTGAGAGTCCAATCCATAGGGGATCTAACATAATAGTGTGAGACTCCAGACCATAGAGGATACAACATAATAGTGAGAGTCCAGACCATAGTGGATATAACATAATAGTGAGAGTCCAGTCCATGGTGGATCCAACATAATAGTGAGATTCCAGTCCATATTGGATCTAACATAATAGTGAGAGTCCAGTCCATAGTGGATTTAACATAATAGTGTGAGAGTCCAGTCCATAGTGGATATAACATAATAGTGAGACTCCAGTCCATGGTAGATATAAAATAATAGTGATATTCCAGTCCATAGTGGATTTAACATAATAGTGTGAGAGTCCAGTCCATAGTGGATCTAACATAATAGTGGAAGTCCAGTCCATAGTGGATCTAACACAATAGTGAGAGTCCAGTCCATAGTGGATCTAACATAATAGAGAGAGTTCAGTCCATAGTGGATCCAACATAATAGTGACTGTCCAGTCAATAGTGGATCCAACATAATAGTGTGAGAGTCAATTATAGCCCTAAATCGAGTCCAGTCCATAGTGGATCTAACATAATAGTGTGAGAGTCCAGTCCATAGTGGATCTAACATAATAGTGAGAGTCCAGTCCATAGTAGATCCAACATAATAGTGACAGTCCAGTCCATGGTGGATCCAACATAATAGTGAGAGTCCAGTCCATGGTAGATCTAAAATAATAGTGAGAGTCCAGTCCATAGTGGATTTAACATAATAATGAGAGTCCAGTCCATAGTGGATCTAACATAATTGTGAGAGTCCAGTCCATGGTGGATCCAATGTAATAGTGAGATTCCAGTCAATATTGGATCCAACATAATAGTGAGAGTCCAGTCCATAGTGGATCTAAAATAATAGTGAGTGTCCAGTCTATAGTGGATCTAACATAATAGTCAGAGTCCAGTCCATAGTGAATCTAACATAATAGTGAGAGTCCAGTCCATGGTAGATCTAAAATAATAGTGAGAGTCCAGTCCATAGTGGATCTAAAATAATAGTGAGAGTCCAGTCCATGGTGGATCTAACATAATAGTGAGATTCCAGTCCATATTGGATCCAACATAATAGTGAGAGTCCAGTCCATAGTGGATCTAACATAATAGTGTGAGAGTCCAGTCCATAGTGGATCTAACATAATAGTGGAAGTCCAGTCCATAGTGGATCTAACATAATAGTGAGAGTACAGTCCATAGTGGATCTAACATAATAGAGAGAGTTCAGTCCATAGTGGATCCAACATAATAGTGACAGTCCAGTCCATAGTGGATCTAACATAATAGTGAGAGTCCAGTCCATAGTGGATCTAACATAATAGTGTGAGAGTCCAGTCCTTAGTGGATCTAACATAATAGTGTGAGAGTCCAGTCCATAGTGGATCTAACATAATAGCGAGAGTCCAGTCCATAGTGGATCCAACATAATAGTGACAGTCCAGTCCATGGTGGATCCAACATAATAGTGAGAGTTCAGTCCATAGTGGATCTAACATAATGGTGAGAGTTCAGTCCATTGGGGATCTAACATTATAGTGTGAGAGTCCAGTCCATGGTAGATCTAAAATAATAGTGAGAGTCCAGTCTATAGTGGATCTAACATAATAGTCAGAGTCCAGTCCATAGTGAATCCAACATAATAGTGAGAGTCCAGTCCATGGTAGATCTAAAATAATAGTGAGAGTCCAGTCCATAGTGGATATAACATTATAGTGAGAGTCCAGTCCATAGTGGATCTAACATAATAGTGAGAGTCCAGTCCATGGTGGATCCAATATAATAGTGAGATTCCAGTCAATATTGGATCCAACATAATAGTGAGAGTCCAGTCCATAGTGGATCTAACATAATAGTGTGAGAGTCCAGTCCATATTGGATCTAACATAATACTGAGAGTCCAATCCATAGTGGATCTAACATAATAATGTGAGAGTCCAGTCCATGGAAGATCTAAAATAATAGTGAGAGTCCAGACCATAGTGGATATAACATAATAGTGGGAGTCCAGTCCATAGTGGATTTAACATAATAGTGTGAGAGTCCAGTCCATAGTTGATCTAACATAATAGTGAGATTCCAGTCCATATTGGATCTAACATAATAGTGAGAGTCTAGTCCATAGTGGATTTAACATAATAGTGTGAGAGTCCAGTCCATAGTGGATCTAACATAATAGTGGAAGTCCAGTCCATAGTGGATCTAACATAATAGTGAGAGTACAGTCCATAGTGGATCTAACATAATAGAGAGAGTTCAGTCCATAGTGGATCCAACATAATAGTGACAGTCCAGTCCATAGTGGATCTAACATAATAGTGAGAGTCCAGTCCATAGTGGATCTAACATAATAGTGTGAGAGTCCAGTCCTTAGTGGATCTAACATAATAGTGTGAGAGTCCAGTCCATAGTGGATCTAACATAATAGCGAGAGTCCAGTCCATAGTGGATCCAACATAATAGTGACAGTCCAGTCCATGGTGGATCCAACATAATAGTGAGAGTTCAGTCCATAGTGGATCCAACATAATAGTGAGAGTTCAGTCCATAGTGGATCTAACATTATAGTGTGAGAGTCCAGTCCATGGTAGATCTAAAATAATAGTGAGACTCCAGTCTATAGTGGATCTAACATAATAGTCAGAGTCCAGTCCATAGTGAATCTAACATAATAGTGAGAGTCTAGTCCATGGTAGATCTAAAATAATAGTGAGAGTCCAGTCCATAGTGGATATAACATTATAGTGAGAGTCCAGTCCATAGTGGATCTAACATAATAGTGAGAGTCCAGTCCATGGTGGATCCAATACAATAGTGAGATTCCAGTCAATATTGGATCTAACATAATAGTGAGAGTTCAGTCCATTTGGGATCTAACATAATAGTGTGAGAATCCAGTCCATGGTGGATCTAGAACAATAGTTAGAGTCCAGTCTATAGTGGATCTAACATAATAGTGAGAGTCCAGTCCATGGTGGATCTAACATAATAGTGAGAGTCCAGTCCATAGTGAATCTAACATAATAGTGAGAGTCCAGTCCATGGTAGATCTAAAATAATAGTGAGAGTCCAGTCCATAGTGGATCTAACATAATAGTGAGAGTCCAGTCCATGGCGGATCCAATATAATAGTGAGATTCCAGTCCATATTGGATCTAACATAATAGAGAGAGTCCAGTCCATATTGGATCTAACATAATACTGAGAGTCCAATCCATAGTGGATCTAACATAATAGTGTGAGAGTCCAGTCCATGGTAGATCTAAAATAATAGTGAGAGTCCAGACCATAGTGGATCTAACATAATAGTCAGAGTCCAGTCCATAGTGAATCTAACATAATAGTGAGAGTCCAGTCCATGGTAGATCTAAAATAATAGTGAGAGTCCAGTCCATAGTGGATACAACATTATAGTGAGAGTCCAGTCCATAGTGGATCTAACATAATAGTGAGAGTCCAGTCCATGGTGGATCCAATATAATAGTGAGATTCCAGTCAATATTGGATCTAACATAATAGTGAGAGTTCAGTCCATTTGGGATCTAACATAATAGTGTGAGAGTCCAGTCCATGGTAGATCTAGAACAATAGTTAGAGTCCAGTCTATAGTGGATCTAACATAATAGTGAGAGTCCAGTCCATGGTGGATCTAACATAATAGTGAGAGTCCAGTCCATAGTGAATCTAACATAATAGTGAGAGTCCAGTCCATGGTAGATCTAAAATAATAGTGAGAGTCCAGTCCATAGTGGATCTAACATAATAGTGAGAGTCCAGTCCATGGCGGATCCAATATAATAGTGAGATTCCAGTCCATATTGGATCCAACATAATAGTGAGAGTCCAGTCCTTAGTGGATCTAACATAATAGTGTGAGAGTCCAGTCCATATTGGATCTAACATAATACTGAGAGTCCAATCCATAGTGGATCTAACATAATAGTGTGAGAGTCCAGTCCATGGTAGATCTAAAATAATAGTGAGAGTCCAGACCATAGTGGATCTAACATAATAGTGAGAGTCCAGTCCATAGTGGATCTAACACAATAGTGAGAGTCCAGTCCATAGTGGATCCAACATAATAGAGAGAGTTCAGTCCATAGTGGATCCAACATAATAGTGACAGTCCAGTCCATAGTGGATCTAACATAATTGTGAGAGTCCAGTCCATAGTGGATCTAACATGATAGTGTGAGAGTCCAGTCCATAGTGGATAATAAATGATAAATGGGTTGTACTTGTATAGCGCTTTTCTACCTTCAAGGTACTCAAAGCGCTTTGACACTACTTCCACATTTACCCATTCACACACACATTCACATACTGATGGAGGGAGCTGCCATGCAAGGCGCCAACCAGCACCCATCAGGAGCAAGGGTGAAGTGTCTTGCTCAGGACACAACGGACGTGACGAGGTTGGTTCTAGGTGGGATTTGAACCAGTGACCCTCGGGTTGCGCTCGGCCACTCTCCCACTGGGCCACGCCGTCCTATCTAACATAATATCTAACATAATAGTGTGAGAGTCCAGTCCATAGTGGATCTAACATAATAGTGAGAGTCCAGTCCATAGTGGATCCAACATAGTAGTGAGAGTCAAGTCCATGGTGGATCCAACATAATAGTGAGAGTCCAGTCCATAGTGGATCTAACATAATACTGAGAGTTCAGTCCATTGGGGATCTAACATAATAGTGTGCGAGTCCAGTCCATGGTAGATCTAGAATAATAGTGAGAGTCCATTCTATAGTGGATCTAACATAATAGTGAGAGTCCAGTCCATAGTGGATCTAACATAATAGTGAGAGTCCAGTCCATAGTGGATCTAACATAATAGTGAGAGTCCAGTCCACAGTGGATCCAACATAACAGTGAGATTCCAGTCCATATTGGATCTAACATAATAGTGAGAGTCCAATCCATAGTGGATTTAACATAATAGTGTGAGTCCAGTCCATAGTGGATCTAACATAATAGTTGGAGTCCAGTCCATAGTGGATCGAACACAATAGGGAGAGTCCAGTCCATAGTGGATCTAACATAATAGTGAGAGTTCAGTCCATATTGGATATAACATAATAGTGAGAGTCCAATCCATAGTGGATTTAACATAATAGTGTGAGAGTCCAGTCCATAGTGGATAAATATAATAGTGGGAGTCCAGTCCATAGTGGATCCAACACAATAGTCAGAGTCCAGTCCATAGTGGATTTAACATAATAGTGTGAGAGTCCAGTCCATAGTGGATCCAACACAATAGTCAGAGTCCAGTCCATAGTGGATCTAACATAATAGTGAGACTCCAGTCCATAGTGGATCTAACATAATAGTGAGAGTCCAGTCCATGGCGGATCCAATATAATAGTGAGATTCCAGTCCATATTGGATCTAACATAATAGTGAGAGTCCAGTCCATAGTGGATCTAACATAATAGTGTGAGAGTCAATCAATCAATCAATCAATGTTTACTTATATAGCCCTAAATCACTAGTGTCTCAAAGGGCTGCACAAACCACCACGACATCCTCGGTAGGCCCACATAAGGGCAAGGAAAACTCACACCCAGTGGGACATCGGTGACAATGATGATTATGAGAACCTTAGAGAGGAGGAAAGCAATGCATGTCGAGCGGGTCTAACATGATACTGTGAAAGTTCAATCCACAATGGATCCAACACAGTCGCGAGAGTCCAGTCCAAAGCGGGTCCAACTCAGCAGCGAGAGTCCCGTTCACAGCGGAGCCAGCAGGAAACCATCCCAAGCGGAGGCGGCTCAGCAGCGCAGAGATGTCGAGGCGGATCAGCAGCGCAGAGATGTCCCCAGCCGATACACAGGCAAGCAGTACATGGCCACCGGATCGGACCGGACCCCCTCCACACGGGAGAGTGGGACATAGAAGAAAAAGAAAAGAAACAGCAGATCAACTGGTCTAAAAAGGGAGTCTATTTAAAGGCTAGAGTATACAAATGAGTTTTAAGGTGAGACTTAAATGCTTCTACTGAGGTGGCATCTCGAACTTTTACCGGGAGGGCATTCCAGAGTACTGGAGCCCGAACGGAAAACGCTCTATAGCCCGCAGACTTTTTTTGGGCTTTGGGAATCACTAACAAGCCGGAGTCCTTTGAACGCAGATTTCTTGCCGGGACATATGGTACAATACAATCGGCAAGATAGGATGGAGCTAGACCGTGTAGTATTTTATACGTAAGTAGTAAAACCTTAAAGTCACATCTTAAGTGCACAGGAAGCCAGTGCAGGTGAGCCAGTACAGGCGTAATGTGATCAAACTTTCTTGTTCTTGTCAAAAGTCTGGCAGCCGCATTTTGTACCAACTGTAATCTTTTAATGCTAGACATGTGGAGACCCGAAAATAATACGTTACAGTAGTCGAGGCGAGACGTAACAAACGCATGGATAATGATCTCAGCGTCTTTAGTGGACAGAATGGAGCGAATTTTAGCGATATTACGGAGATGAAAGAAGGCCGTTTTAGTAACGCTTTTAATGTGTGCCTCAAAGGAGAGAGTTGGGTCAAAGATAACACCCAGATTCTTTACCGTGTCGCCTTGTTTAATTGTTTGGTTGTCAAATGTTAGAGTTGTATTATTAAATAGAGTTCGGTGTCTAGCAGGACTGATAATCAGCATTTCCGTTTTTTTGGCGTTGAGTTGCAAAAAGTTAGCGGACATCCATTGTTTAATTTCATTAAGACACGCCTCCAGCTGACTAAAATCCGGCGTGTTGGTCCAGTCCATATTGGATCTAACATAATACTGAGAGTCCAATCCATAGTGGATCTAACATAATAGTGTGAGAGTCCAGTCCATGGTAGATCTAAAATAATAGTGAGAGTCCAGACCATAGTGGATCTAACATAATATTGAGAGTCCAGTCCATAGTGGATCCAACATAATAGTGAGAGTCCAGTCCATAGTGGATCTAACATAATACTGAGAGTCCAATCCACAGTGGATCTAACATAGTAGTGTGAGACTCCAGTCCATGGTAGATCTAAAATAATAGTGAGATTCCAGTCCATATTGGATCCAACATAATAGTGAGAGTCCAGTCCATTGTGGATTTAACATAATAGTGTGAGAGTCCAGTCCATAGTGGATCCAACATAAAAGTGGGAGTCCAGTCCATAGTGGATCTAACACAATAGTGAGAGTCCAGTCCATAGTGGATCTAACATAAAAGTGGGCGTCCAGTCCATAGTGGATCTAACACAATAGTGAGAGTCCAGTCCATAGTGGATCCAACATAATAGTGACAGTCCAGTCCATAGTGGATCCAACATAATAGTGAGAGTCCAGTCCATTGTTGATCGAACATAATAGTGTGAGAGTCCAGTCCCTAGTGGATCTAACATAATAGTGTGAGAGTCCAGTCCATAGTGGATCTAACATAATAGTGAGAGTCCAGTCCATAGTGGATCCAACATAGTAGTGAGAGTCCAGTCCATGGTGGATCCAACATAATAGTGAGAGTCCAGTCCATAGTGGATCTAACATAATAGTGAGAGTCCAGTCCATAGTGGATCTAACATAATAGTGAGAGTCCAGTCCATGGTGGATCCAACATAATAGTGAGATTCCAGTCCATATTGGATCTAACATAATAGTGTGAGAGTCCAGTCCATAGTGGTTAAATATAATAGTGGGAGTCCAGTCCATAGTGGATCCAACACAATAGTCAGAGTCCAGTCCATAGTGGATCTGACATAATAGTGAGAGTCCAGTCCATAGTGGATTTAACATAATAGTGTGAGAGTGCAGTCCATAGTGGATCAAACATAATAGTGGGAGTCCAGTCCATTGTGGATCCAACACAATAGTCAGAGTCCAGTCCATAGTGGATCTGACATAATAGTGAGAGTCCAGTCCATAGTGGATCTAACATAAAAGTGTGAGAATCCAGTCCATAGTGGATCTAACATAATAGCGAGAGAGTCCAGTCCATAGTGGATCTAACATAACAGTGTGAGAGTCCAGTCCATAGTGGATCTAACATAATAGTGTGAGAGTCCAGTCCATAGTGGATCTAACATAATAGTGAGAGTCCAGTCCATAGTGGACCCAACTTAGTAGTGAGAGTCCAGTCCATGGTGGATCCAACATAATAGTGAGAGTCCAGTCCATAGTGGATCGGACATAATACTGAGAGTTCAGTCCATTGGGGATCTAACATAATAGTGTGCGAGTCCAGTCCATGGTAGATCTAGAATAATAGTGAGAGTCGATTCTATAGTGGATCTAACAAAATACTGAGAGTCCAGTCCGTAGTGGATCTTAAATAATAGTGTGAGAGTCCAGTCCATAGTGGATCTAACATAATAGTGTGAAAGTCCAGTCCATAGTGGATCCAACATAGTAGTGAGAGTCCAATCCATGGTGGATCCAACATAATACTGAGAGTCCAGTCCATGGTGGATCCAACATAATAGTGAGAGTCCATCCCATAGTGGATCTAACATAATAGTGAGAGTTCAGTCCATTGGGGATCTAACATAATAGTGTGAGAGTCCAGTCCATGGTAGATCTAGAATAATAGTGAGAGTCCAGTCTATAGTGGATCTAACATAATAGTGAGAGTCCAGTCCATAGTGGATCTAACATAATAGTGAGAGTCCAGTCCATGGTAGATCTAAAATAATAGTGAGAGTCCAGTCCATAGTGGATCTAACATAATAGTGAGAGTCCAGTCCATAGTGGATCTAACATAATAGTGAGATTCCAGTCCATATTGGATCCAACATAATAGAAAGAGTCCAATCCATAGTGGATTTAACATAATAGTGTGAGAGTCCAGTCCATAGTGGATCTAACATAATAGTGGGAGTCCAGTCCATAGTGGATCGAACACAATAGTGAGAGTCCAGTCTATATTGGATCTAGGATAATAGTGAGAGTCCAGTCCATAGTGGATCTAACATAATAGTGAGAGTCCAGTCCATAGTGAATCTAAGATAATAGTGAGAGTCCAATCCATGGTAGATCTAAAATAATAGCGAGAGTCCAGTCCATAGTGGATCTAACATAATAGTGAGAGTCCAGTCCATAGTGCATCTAACATAATAGTGAGAGTCCAGTCCATGGCGGATCCAATATAATAGTGAGATTCCAGTCCATATTGGATCTAACATAATAGTGAGAGTCCAGTCCATAGTGGATCTAACATAATAGTGTGAGAGTCCAGTCCATATTGGATCTAACATAATACTGAGAGTCCAGTCCATAGTGGATTTAACATAATAGTGTGAGAGTCCAGTCCATAGTGGATCCAACATAAAAGTGGGAGTCCAGTCCATAGTGGATCTAACACAATAGTGAGAGTCCAGTCCATAGTGGATCTAACATAAAAGTGGGAGTCCAGTCCATAGTGGATCTAACACAATAGTGAGAGTTCAGTCCATAGTGGATCCAACATAATAGTGAGAGTCCAGTCCATAGTGGATCTAACACAATAGTGAGAGTTCAGTCCATAGTGGATACAACATAATAGTGACAGTCCAGTCCATAGTGGATCTAACATAATAGTGAGAGTCCAGTCCATAGTGGATCTAACATAATAGTGAGATTCCAGTCCATATTGGATCCAACATAATAGAAAGAGTCCAATCCATAGTGGATCTAACATAATAGTGTGAGAGTCCAGTCCATGGTAGATCTAAAATAATAGTGAGACTCCAGTCCATGGTAGATCTAAAATAATAGTGAGATTCCAGTCCATATTGGATCCAACATAATAGTGAGGGTCCAGTCCATAGTGGATTTAACATAATAGTGTGAGAGTCCAGTCCATAGTGGATCCAACATAAAAGTGGGAGTCCAGTCCATAGTGGATCTAACACAATAGTGAGAGTCCAGTCCATAGTGGATCTAACATAAAAGTGGGAGTCCAGTCCATAGTGGATCTAACACAATAGTGAGAGTTCAGTCCATAGTGGATCCAACATAATAGTGACAGTCCAGTCCATAGTGGATCTAACATAATAGTGAGAGTCCAGTCCATAGTTGATCTAACATAATAGTGTGAGAGTACAGTCCATAGTGGATCTAACATAATAGTGTGAGAGTCCAGTCCATAGTGGATCTAACACAATAGTGAGAGTCCAGTCCATAGTGGATCCAACATAGTAGTGAGAGTCCAGTCCATGGTGGATGCAACATAATAGTGAGAGTCCAGTCCATAGTGGATCTAACATAATACTGAGAGTTCAGTCCATTGGGGATCTAACATTATAGTGTGCGAGTCCAGTCCATGGTAGATCTAGAATAATAGTGAGAGTCCATTCTATAGTGGATCTAACATAATAGTGAGAGTCCAGTCCATAGTGGATCTAACATAATAGTGAGAGTCCAGTCCATGGTCGATCTAAAATAATAGTGAGAGTCCAGTCCAAGGTGGATCTAACATAATAGTGAGAGTCCAGGCCATAGTGGATCTAACATAATAGTGAGAGTCCAGTCCATGGTGGATCCAACATAATAGTGAGATTCCTGTCCATATTGGATCTAACATAATAGTGAGAGTCCAGTCCATTGTGGATCTAACATAAAAGAGGGAGTCCAGTCCAAAGTGGATCTAACACAATAGTGAGAGTCCAGTCCATAGTGGATCCAACATAATAGAGAGAGTTCAGTCCATAGTGGATCCAACATAATAGTGACAGTCCAGTCCATAGTGGATCTAACATAATAGTGAGAGTCCAGTCCATAGTGGATCTAACATAATAGTGTGAGAGTCCAGTCCATAGTGGATCTAACATAATAGTGTGAGAGTCCAGTCCATAGTGGATCTAACATAATAGTGAGAGTCCAGTCCATAGTGGATCCAACATAGTAGTGAGAGTCCAGTCCATGGTGGATCCAACATTATAGTGAGAGTCCAGTCCATAGTGGATCTAACATAACACTGAGAGTTCAGTCCATTGGGGATCTAACATAATAGTGTGCGAGTCCAGTCCATGGTAGATCTAGAATAATAGTGAGAGTCCATTCTATAGTGGATCTAACATAATAGTGAGAGTCCAGTCCATAGTGGATCTAACATAATAGTGAGAGTCCAGTCCATGGTAGATCTAAAATAATAGTTAGAGTCCAGTCCATAGTGGATCTAACATAATAGTGAGAGTCCAGTCCATAGTGGATCTAACATAATAGTGAGAGTCCAGTCCATGGTGGATCCAACATAATAGTTAGAGTCCAGTCCATATTGGATCTAACATAATAGTGAGAGTCCAATCCATAGTGGATTTAACATAATCGTGTGAGAGTCCAGTCCATAGTGGATCTAACATAATAGTGGGAGTCCAGTCCATAGTGGATCGAACACAATAGTGAGAGTCCAGTCCATAGTGGATCTAACATAATAGTGAGAGTCCAGTCCATAGTGGATCTAACATAATAGTGAGAGTCCAGTCCATAGTGGATGCAACATAATAGAGAGAGTTCAGTCCATAGTGGATCCAACATAATAGTGACAGTCCAGTCCATAGTGGATCTAACATAATAGTGAGAGTCCAGTCCATAGTGGATCTAACATAATAGTGTGAAAGTCCAGTCCATAGTGGATCTAACATAATAGTGTGAGAGTCCAGTCCATAGTGGATCTAACACAATAGTGAGAGTCCAGTCCATAGTGGATCCAACATAGTAGTGAGAGTCCAGTCCATGGTGGATGCAACATAATAGTGAGAGTCCAGTCCATAGTGGATCTAACATAATACTGAGAGTTCAGTCCATTGGGGATCTAACATTATAGTGTGCGAGTCCAGTCCATGGTAGATCTAGAATAATAGTGAGAGTCCATTCTATAGTGGATCTAACATAATAGTGAGAGTCCAGTCCATAGTGGATCTAACATAATAGTGAGAGTCCAGTCCATAGTGGATCTAACATAATGATGTGAGAGTCCAGTCCATAGTTGATCTAACATAATGATGCGAGAGTCCAGTCCATAGGGGATCTAACATAATGATGTGAGAGTCCAGTCCGTAGTGGATCTAACATAATGACGTGAGAGTCCAGTCCATAGTGGATCTAACATAAAAATGAGAGTCTAGTCCAGGGGTAGGGAACCTATGGCTCTCGAGTCAGATGTGGCTCTTTTGATGACTGCATCTGGCTCTCAGATAAATATTAGCTGACGGTGCTTAACATGATAAGTAATTAATCATTCCGCTGGTAATCACAGTGTTAAAAATAACGTTCAAAATATAAAACATTCTCATGCATTTTAATCCATCCATCCGTTTCTACCGCACCTGTTCAAGAAGTCGAATTAATGGTCAAGAGTATTTTATTTATTATTGGTTAGTTTCAGAATAACCATGTTATTAAAACGGATAAGAGATGCCCGCATTAAGTTGTTAGGAGGCATAGAATTCTCTTGTGGGACGACACTGTAAAAGGGTACAGATCTACGTGTTTCTCCTCATTGAGCTAAATTGAATCCAGTCTATGTTGAATTCTTTGCTTCTTGTCTTTTTTAATACATGTCATCAGTGTTTGAACCTGACAGTTGTATTCAGTGTTAAAAATATTATATACATTTTAAAATATTTGGCTTTTATGGCTCTCTCAGCCAAAAAGGTTCCCGACCCCTGCCCCACGCGATCGACCGGTAGCTCGTGATCGACGTAATGCCCACCCCTGATCTAGAGGGCTTACATAGTGGGAGCATATCAGTGATATACTTCGGCCCTGGACCATGTAGCGATTTTTATGTGAGCAGGAGGATTTTTAAATTAATTCTCTGATGAACAGGGAGCCAATTTAAGGATTTAAGAATTGGTGTAATGTGCTCACACTAGCGGGGTGTATCATATAGTCATGGATGCATGGTATTCTGGGTAATTCTTATGTTGCGTTTATAATGCGTTACAGAGCCGGTGTTCCCCCGAAATGTGTTTTGTATGGGTTCACAAAGTGTGGCGCATATTAGTAAGAGTGTTAAAGTTGTTTCATATCACAGCCAGACCCCTGGTTTACACATACTAAAAGCAAAAAAAAAAAACTCCTCCGCCATTTTGAAAATGACGACAGGGGAAGCGTCACTCGTGACGTTACGAATTTGACCCGGCGGTAAAAGTAAGCATGCGCTAATAAATTTGGGGAGCGAGTTTGACCTGGCAGTTGTTCAAGGCAGGCGCCTATTACATGTAATATCGGAAATTATTGGTATCAGTTTCAAAAAGTAAAATAAATGACTTTTAATAAATGCCATTGTACGGAGGGTAGGGAGAAGTACAGAGCAGTTGCGACTCCCAGTCAGCAGCCCTTCCCCCATCTGCTCTCCCACACACAACACAGGAGTTGACGACTGCAGCATGAGAGGTTTACTGGCAATGCTTGATGACCTCATCAAACCGCCACGAACGTAGCATAACGAAAACAAGAGTGTGTTGTTGCCGGTGCTGTAGCCGTGGCTAACAAGCCAGCTCGCTCGGTGACTGACTAACGACACTATGTCTATGGTTTGGGGTTATTTTAAAGTGTGTCTGACGAATAAAAAAACTGGCATTTTGCAATGACTGCAGAAAGTTGGTTATGCGAGGAGGAACCAAGACGTCTTCCTTTAATACGAGCAATTTGATCTCCCACCTCTTCAAGAATCATAAGGAGATACACGACGAATACAAGCGGAAGGTGTATGAAAAGCAAACACCAAAAAAATAGTACCATACAGTTGTCACTTAAAGACTCCGCCGAGAAAAAACTAAACGAAAGCCCACGCAATATGTCAACACTTACAGTGGAGTTTGGTGTGGCTAGTCAGCCCTGCATGGCGCACATTTTGCAGCTTGCCGTGAACAGAGGTGCCCTGTCTCAACGCAGCATTTCAGAAGCCCTGGCTGACTGCTAGGCCACTTCAAGCACTCACCACCAGCTAGCAGAATTTTTTTGTTACTCATACAAATACATTAGAGCAGGGCAGATTGAACTAAGTTTATGATTTCCTGTTATACAGTATGCCAGGCAGTCTTGCACTAAAGGAGGACTATGTTATCGTTTACTTTATGACTCTAGTATACTCTGTACTGAAGCTGTGTGCCTTCGTTGTTTCTGTAGCTGCTGTTTTGAGGCATGTTTAAAAAAAATGCACTTTGCGACTTCACTAATAAATATGGCAGTGCCATAACTTGAGTTGATTTATTTTTGGAAAACCTTGTTACATTTTTTAATGCAATCACAACAAAATTAGACACATTAATGTGTTAATTCCACGACCGTATATATCGGTATCGGTTGGTATCGGAATCAGTAATTAAGAGTTGGACAATATCGGAATTTCAGCAAAAAAAAACCATTATCGGACATCTACTAAAAAAAAGAGAGATTTGAGAAGTCAGATGAAATTAGTGCATCCCATAGCGACTGACACCTTAAGTCTGCGCTGAGATCTCGGTAGCAATTATAACAGGGGTGGTGGTGGTGGGGGCGAGGGGGGTCTCCGAGGGCACCCACTGTCTCCTAACATGCCGCTTCTCATCAGAGCCACCATAAATCAATTCCCATCCACACGCCAGCACTTCAGATACCAAATCCAACCCCTGACAATATTTGATCTTTTCCTCTAAATCATGGCAGCAATGCTTTTGATGTTTGACAGCCTGCTGCTATCCCAAACAACAAAACAATATTACCAACCACCGCACACAGAAGAGTGAAACGACCACTATGAGACACTTTTGTGTGGGGGTTTAACAATCATTTAATAACGTTAACAGATGGATTTATGGCAGCAGCTGCTGTCAGACTGCTGCTGATTTTTTTGTTTGGGGGGGGGGTGAGGGGGATGCCCTTAGAAAATACCATTTCTATTTGTTCACTAAGCACTTTCTGCAGGATTTCGCAGACTTTTGTTGTAAAAATGCCTGAAATGGCAGCAGCTTTATTTAGAAAAAAATTGCAATGTTTTAAGTTTTTTCCATCCATTTCTGATACAAAGTAGCGTACAGTTCTAATCTACGATTTGACTCCCTCGAATGGCCTTGATGCAACAACAGGAGCAGGCTGTTGTGTAAACATCCCCCGAGGACTCTCAAAGATGGACGCTTTTGACCTCCCTCCCTCCTCAACTACACCTTGAAGTCGAGCTTTGCTTGCATTGCATGCAGAACGGACCCCGGGCCTATGGACGCAACACCACTACACCCAAAGACAATGCGCGTATACACAAACACACTCCCCACGCTAGACTTGCCATGTAGACTCGCCATGTACACTAGCCATGGAAGCGTTAAAATCCACTGTACTTTCCAAACCTCCCGGGAGAGTCAGTACCCCTCCCAAAAATCTCCTAGGGCAAATATTCTCCCGAATTTCTCCCGATTTCCACCCGGACAACAATATTGGGGGCGTGCCTTGAAGGCGCTGCCTTTAGCGTCCTCTCTCACCTTAAAACGAGACTATTATATATGTCTGTGATATCCATAGGTTTATCTGTAACCCATAGAATAGGCAGGCATGGAGCTATTTCTCAGCCTGTGTTTATTCCAGCCGGCATGTTAATACAGTGACACACAACTTCCGGATTCCCATCATGCATTGCTTCAAAACTACGGCAAGTAGTAATGTCCAAAAACAAAACAGAGACAAAGCAGAAGAACGACGAAGAGACATGTCGACAAAGAGTAGGAAGAAGACGTACATACGCTTGTGAGTTCCTGGAAAAAAAATATTTCATTTAATCCAGGACAGCTCAAAGGGGAAGGGGTATGCTGCCTGCAAATTTTGTAGATCAGACTTCTCCTTTGAACGCGGTGGCCAAACAGATATACTCATTCATAATGACCCCTTTAATGGTACAAGAGTGTATCTGAGGAACTTTTCAACTTTCATAAAATATTTATAAATATATCATCATCGGCGATCACTCGAAGCGAGTATGACGATCCTCCTGGTAGGGGTGTATCCCTTTATGGAGGATGCCTGTGTGTGACTTTGCTTAACGTGGGGAGACTGGTGCACAGAGAGTCACCACACCATCCTTGACAGATCCGGTTCAGGGTCCAGTGTGAAGGAGTCCAAGACGACTGAGGACCCTTTTCTGCTGCAGCCTTCCCCTGCCTTCGCAGCCGTTGTGGTAGTTCTTACATCTACCGTCTTCCGCCTGCTCCGCCGTTGAGGGCTTCACCGTATCCCTGGCTAGGGGGCAGTCAGGTATTAGGCCTTTTCCAAGGGCCAGCTGGGGTAACAGCAGTAAAGGGGTTAACCTCCTAGTGCCCCAAGACTCCATAGAGGAGCTCCACTGCCAGATGCACTTTAACGTCATGCCCAGGACAATATAAATATATATAGTTGAATCACACCTCTATCATGGTCTGAGGTGGTCAGTATCGCTTCCACTGACTTTTAGGAGAGTGGCACACAAAACTACAAATGTGCTGACTTGCTTTACGGCATACGTCACTCCCTCTTTCCCCATTTCATTAAAAAGGCAGAAGTCGACGCGAATGCTAAAAAGAATAAGAACGCTGACGTGCAATTACTGCTATCGTGTCCGAACCTCAAAAATAACCAAAGAAAAGAAAAGTTGTGTCTGAGGAGACAAAATGAGGATTAAAGGACAGTCAGGATCACTCGACCGATGCTGCTTTGGCTCTGTTCCGGCTGGACTATCATGTGACTTTCAATACTCAAATCAAAATGCTTATGTTAGCTATCAAAAATTTGCGTGATAGCAATAAACGGTGTGATAGTTTCACTACTACTTCCTTTGAAGAAAAAAAATCTCCCGCCGGTCTTTCTTTACTTGGGACCTGCATCCGCCCCGATACATTCAGGATGCGTTATTATTGTCCATGTTTTAACCTGTACAAGACACATAAGAGCTGAAATTACATTTCCGGCAGAGTCCCACTAAGAGCAGACATAAGTTACAGGAAGACAAGAACAGGACCACCAACGGATCGGCCACTTATGGCGCTTCTTAAAAAAGGTGGGAAAAAGGCGATATTGGGAAAGAGGGGAAGAGTAAAAAATATCAGTCAAAGGCTGGACCCTCGGGAGGGGGTCCAGACTGAGTCCAAGGGAAAAAAACTCATTTGCCATAGTATACACAAATAAGTTACATATAATCACAACCACTCGCAATAGGGGGATGGAGGGGCGGGGGAGGAGGGGGGGCCTGGAGGCCGGCCTGCTGCTATAAAGCGCTACTCAGCCCTCCATCACCCCGAAAGGAAATCATGGTGAAGGCGTGGGGAGGGGGTGGGGAGAGTGTTTGTCTATATGCCCATTGTCTTTAGGTCTAGTGGTGTTGTGTGCCTGTAGACCCAGGGCCGTTCTGCTTGTAATGTAGGTGTAGTTGAGGAGGGAGGGAGGTCAAAAGCGTCCATCTTTGAGGGGGATGTGTACAGAACATCCCACTCCTGTTGTTGCAGCATCAAGGCCATTCGAGGGAGTCAAATTGTTGATCCGAATTTTTGTTTTTTCCGAGAGCAGACATTGCAATGGTTTGTCGGTTCTATTCGTCCATGTTGACTCTCATATCCAATTTTTCCCTTTCAGCAAGCTTCTCCATGATGTGATCCATCTTGCGATTCAGTTCATAAATCGCCCCAGACTGTGATCTCACAGCCCGGCCCAAACCTTACATTGCAACGAACGGCCTTTGGGCTCCTTGAGTGGCTGCCATCGTCTTATGAATTTGACGATAAACCAGAGTAATGCCCTCCAATCAGCAGGTGCCCCGCGATTATGGTTCCAAATAGGTAGATGCCTTCCCCCGTCTTCGATGGAAAGGACTGAGAGGCACATGATTCTCAATTTGTCCCAGGAATCTCTCACATACCCCGCAGCAATGGTTCCCCAGAACCCCTTTTCCTCGTCAAAAATATTTTTCTGATTGAGTCGAAAGTCCAGCTAATCAATTCCATGTCTGATGTTTAGATTTGGAGAACAGCACAAAGAAAGAGGCTTTAAAAAAAAAAGATTAGACAAGACAAGACAAAGAGAGCAAGCAAGGAGAAGACGGGAGGAGAGAAAAATGCGACCACCCTCACTAGAGGCAAGACAAAAAGATTCCTGCTAGTATCGTCTGCCAGAAACATGTCTTAATATTGTCTGTGTGGAGAGGCGTAGCCGACGAGCCGACAGCGGTCTCGGACAAACGGTGGTCCTGCCCAAGATGGCGGCCAGGAGGCGGAGCATGAGGCCGCCTCCTTTTAGAGGCGGCCTCAGTGATGTTGACTGTGGAACTCCTTAATAAAAAGAGGAACGCGGGAGCTGTACCTTAGAGCAGTGGTCCCCAACCTTTTTGTATCCGCGGACCGGTCAACGCTTAATAATTTTTCCCGCGGCCCGGGCGGGGGTATGTCTATTTTTTTTTTTTGTCATGAAAAAGGGGCGTTTTTGTCATGAAAAAGGGAGGTTTTTGTGGTTGGTGCACTAATTGTAAGTGTATATTGTGTTTTTTTATGTTGATTTAATTTTTTTTTTTTTTTTAAATAAAAATGTATTAAAAATTCTTCTGCGGCCCGGTACCAATCGGGCCACGGCCCGGTACTGGGCCGCGCCCCGGTGGTTGGGGACCACTGCCTTAGAGCGTAGGGCAAGATTGTGACTAAGTGTGCAGCTCCATGCGTTCTCCTCATGAGCTAAATTGAACTCTGTCTCTGCATGGTTTTCTTTGCTTCTTGTCTGTTTAATAGATGTCATCAGCGTTTGAACCTGACACCCTCTGATTTACTGTGTACCTACACTCTGTCCTCCTCTGTGTGTGTGTGTGTGTGTGTGTGTGTGTGTGTGTGTGTGTGTGTGTGTGTGTGTGTGTGTGTGTGTGTGTGTGTGTGTGTGTGTGTGTGTGTGTGTGTGTGTGTGTGTGGTACACAGAACATCAATTTCCTCACTTCTATTAGCCCGGGTCCAGTGGACCCGAACATCTTGCATGTAATAGAGATGTGTAGAGGGGGTGTATGGTGTGTGGTCATTAAATATGCATTCCGATATATGTTCTTCACATAAAATGAGCCAAAGTCAGTGAGTCTCAGTTTGAAAAAATGTATTAATTGTATCATTGTTCTTTTAATAAAAAATAAAAACAGGTCCTACAGACCCGAACACCACACAAGGGTTAATTGTTGAAAATAACTGTGGTCTTAGTATTGTAGGAGTCATGTTGGTGTGTGACTTTTACAATAAATCTGGCTGAGCAGAGGTATGTGTGTGTGTGTGTGTGTGTGTGTGTGTGTGTGTGTGTGTGTGTGTGTGTGTGTGTGTGTGTGTGTGTGTGTGTGTGTGTGTGTGTGTGTGTGTGTGTGTGTGTGTGTGTGTGTGTGTAAGGAGAGGATGGAGTGATGTTCATGCGTGCCCATGTGTAGGATGTGGCTCTTTGCAGTAACACAGTAAAACAATGTGGCTCTTAGTCTGTGACTGGTTGGCCGCCCCTGATTTATGTGGTCCGGTTTTGGTGTTGTTGTCCTGACGTCCGTTTTTTTTTCATGGAACTTTAGACCATTAACCAACTGAAAAATTTGAGAAATTCGAGCCTACGGTTCGAATCTACATGTCTATGTTTATTCATGTGCATGAGCCCACGAAACACATAAACAAAGTCCATATCAAGGCTTTAATACGTGCTGCAGTCAGATGCCTGTCAGTATTTATTAGTTGCTATCTTGGCTACTCCTCCGGCAGGTGTCAAGCGCTGGCAGATCAGGAAAAAAAAAACAGGACAAGAGAATAGACAGCAAAGACGGTGGTCAACAAAAGGCCTTCGATAGTTGATGGGCTGAGAGAGTCTGCAGGTCTCGCTGACAACCTGATGGAAGCCTCACTTTGCTCATGGTATTAGTTTCTGTTGTCAACTTTGGAAAATAAGCAGCAACCATCAACACACCACAACATAAAAGCCGATGCTGGTAATCAAATTGTGTCCCAAAAGGTTTACACTTAGTCACAGTCTTGCCCTCTTGCATGTCAGGAATATATATATATATATATATATATATATATATATATATACAAACCCTGTTTCCACATGAGTTGGGGAATTGTGTTAGATGTAAATATAAACAGATTACAATGATTGTCAAATCCTTTTCAACTTATATTCAGTTGAATGCACTACAAACACAAGATATTTGATGTTCAAACTCATAAACTTTATTTTTTTTTGCAAATAATAATCAACGTAGAATTTCATGGCTGCACCACATGCCAAAGTAGTTGGGAAAGGACATGTTCACCACTGTGTTAGATCACCTTTTCTTTTAACAACACTCAAATGTTTGGGAACTGAGGAAACTAATTGTTGAAGCTTTGAAAGTCTGGGGTCTCCGCTGTCGTATTTTACGCTCCATAATGCGCCACACATTTTCCATGGGAGACAGGTCTGGACTGCAGGCGGGCCAAGAAAGTACCTGCACTCTTTTTTTATGAAGACACGCTGTTGTAACACTTTTCTTGATGAAATAAGCAGGGGCGTCCATGATAACGTTTCTTGGATGACAACATATGTTGTTCCAAAACCTGTATTTACCTTTCAGCATTAAAGGCACATTCACAGATGTGTAAGTTACCCATGCCTTGCGCACTAATACACCCCCATACCATCACACATGCTGGCTTTTGAACTTTGCGCCTATAACAATCCGAATGGTTATTTTCCTCTTTGTTCTGGAGGATGCCACGTCCTCTAATTACAAATATAATTTGAAATGTGGACTCGTCAGACCATAGAACACCTTTCCACTTTGCATCAGTCCATCTACGATGATCTCGGGCTCAGCGAAGCCGACGGCGTTTCAGGATATTGTTGATAAATGGGTTTGGCTTTAAATAGTAGAGTTATAACTTGCACTTACAGATGTAGCGACCAACTTTAGTTACTGACAGTGGTTTTATGAAGTGTTCCTGAGCCCATGTGGTGATATCCTTTACACACTTATGTCGGTTTTTGATGCAGTACCGCTTGAGGGATCAAAAGTCAGCAATATCATTGCTTACGTGCAGTGATTTTTCCAAATTCTCGGAAATTTTGTTCTAAAACTGTTCGACAATTTGCTTACAAAGTGGTGTACCTCGCCCCATCCTTGTTTTTGAATTACTTAGCATTTCATGGAAGCTGTTTTTATACCCAATCATGGCACTCACCTGTTCCCAATTAGCCTGCACTCCTGTGGGATGTTCCATATAAGTGTTTGATAAGCATTTCTAAACATTATCTGTATTTATTGCCACCTTTCCCAACTTCTTTGTCACGTGTTGCTGGCATCAAATTCTAAAGCTAATGATTATTTGCAAAAATAAAAATGTTTATCAGTTTGTATATATATCTATATCCATCTATCTATCTATATATATATATAGGTAGATAGATAGATATAGATATATATACAATTTATATATATATATATATATATATATATATATATATATATATATATATATATAAATAGAGATAGATAGATATAGATATATATACAAACCCTGTTTGCATATGAGTTGGGAAATTATGTTCGATGTAAATATAAACAGAATACAATGATTTGCAAATCCTTTTCAACCCATATTCAGTTGAATATGCTACAAAGACAACATATTTGATGTTCAAACTCATACATTTTTTTTGCAAATAATCATTAACTTTAGCATTTGATTCAAGCAACACGTGACAAAGAAGTTGGGAAAGGTGGCAATAAATACTGATAAAATTGAGGAATGCTCATCAAACACTTATTTGGAACATCTCACGTGTGTGCAGGCTAATTGGGAACAGGTGGGTGCCATGATTGGGTATAAAAACAGCTTCCATGAAGTGCTAAGTAATTCACAAACAAGGATGGGGTGAGGGTCACCACTTTGTAAGCAAAATGTCACACAGTTTTAGAACAACATTTCTCAACGAGCTGTTGAAAGGAATTTAGGGATTTTACTATCCACGGTCCGTGAAATCATCAAAAGGTTCATAGAATCTGGAGAAATCACTGGACGTAAGCGATGATATTACAGAGCTTTGACCCCTCAGGCGGTACGGCATCAAAAACAGACATCAGTGTGTAAAGGACATCAACACATAGCTCAGGAACACTTCATAAAACCACTGTCAGTAACTACAGTTGGTCGCTACATCTGTAAATGCAAGTTAAAACTCTACTATGCAAAGCTAATGCCATTTACCAACAACATCCAGGAACGCCGCCGGCTTCACTGGGCCCGAGTTCATCTAAGATGGACTGATGCAAAGTGGAAAAGTGTTTTGTGGTCTGACGAGTCCACATTTCAAATTATATTTGGAAACAGAGGACGTGGTGTCCTCCAGAACAAGGAAGAAAATAACCATTCGGATTTTTATAGCCGCAAAGTTTAAAAGCATGCATGTGTGATGGTATGGGGGTGCATTAGTGCCCAAGGCATGGGTAACTTACACATCTGTGAAGGCACCATTAATGCTGAAAGGTACATACAGGTTTTGGAGCAACATATGTTGTCATCTAAGCGCCGTTTTTTTCATGGACGCCCCTGCTTATTTCAGAAAGACAATGCCAAGCCACATTCAGCACGTGTTACAACAGCGTGGCTTTGTAAAAAAAAGAGTGCGGTTACTAGATTGGCCCGCCTGCAGTTCAGACCTGTCTCCCCATGGAAAATGTGTGGCGCATTATGAAGCGTAAAATACGACAGCGGAGACCCCGGACTGTTGAACGACTGAAGCTCTACATAAAACAAGAATGGGAAAGAATTCCACTTTCGAAGCTTCAACAATTAGTTTCCTCAGTTCCCAAACGTTTATTGAGTGTTGTTAAAAGAAAAGGTTATGTAACACAGTGGTGAACATGCCCTTTCCCAACTACTTTGGCACATGTTGCAGCCATGAAATTCTAAGTTACATCCAACACAATTTTTTAACTCATATGGAAACGGGGTTTGTATATATATATATATATATATATATATATATATATATAAGTATGTATATATTCCGGTATTAGACTGATGTTGTCAAAGTGACGTGGTTTTCAAAGTGGAAAACAAACCGGAGGCAGGTAGAGGTCAGGCAAATAGAGGTCAAGCTGCTTATGTGCACTCCAAGACATCCCACTTGAAAAAAACAAACAAAAAAAAACAAAACAATTGCCCGCTGAGCAATGGCAGCACAGACGTGAGGAATAGTCCTCTTATTAAGGCCGAGGCAGGAAGAAGTGGCCTCCGACGCGACACTGACTCATGTTGAGAATAAAATGTCTCTCAGGCAGAGAAGAATTATTAGGATTTCTCTCTTTTAGGAGGTCAGACTCCGCCCACATTCGTTAGTTCTAGAGATGTCTGCAACAAATGAGCGCTGACGAGGACTCAGGTTTGAAATGGTGTTCTACGAAAAAAAGGTGTGGGTACAGACAACATAAATCAAAGCATCGAGCTAACAACCGTCATACTTACCAACCTTGAGACCTCTGATTTCGGGAGGTGGGGCGGGGGCGGGGTTAAGAGGGGAAGAGTATATTTACAGCTAGAATTCACCAAGTCAAGTATTTCATATATATATATAAATGTGTGTCTTGATTGGATTATCCAGAGAATAGTGCTCGATACCGTAGTAGAGCGCAATATGTAGGTGGGCGAAAAATCACAAGATTACTTCATCTCTACAGAACTGTTTAGTGAGGGGTTCCCTCAATCATCATTAGCACTTATAATAACAATATCACTAATACTCACTATCGAGTTTTTGAATGTTTTTTTAGGGTTTTATGGCTGAAATAGAGGATCTCTCATTGGCTCTGTTGAAAGCGGACTTTTGTTTATGTTTATTTATACCGTATTTCCTTGAATTGCCGCCGGGTATATAGTATGCGCCTGTCTAGAATTACTGTCGGGTCGAACGAGTTTCGCAAAATAATTAGCGCATGCTTAGCATTACCGCCGGCTCAGGATTAACGCCGGGTCAAACTCGTTTCACAAAACATTATTTTTATTAGCGCATGTCTAGAATTTCCGCCGGGTCAAACTCGTTTCGCCAAATACTTGGCATATACCAAGTATTTGGCGAAACGAGTCATCATATTCAAAATGGAGGAGGCTGATTTCAATCATTTAAAATCGCATAAAGGGAAGAACATTAAGAGCTATTCAGTAGGAGTTAGGGTCCAAGCTATTGAATATGCTAAAAAGAACAGTAAGCAGCTTTGTTTTATTAATATACCGTAGCTGCCTTGGTTCAGATCCTACATAAGGGCAAGGAAAAACTCACAACCCAGTGGGATGTCAATGTGAATGACTAGAAGATACCTTGGAGAGGACCACAGATGTGGGTGACACCCCTTACTCAAGGGGAGACCGGTACAATGGAGGTCGAGTGGGTCTAGCATAATATTGTGAGAGTCCAGTCCATAGTGGATCTAACATAATATTGTGAAAGTCCAGTCCATAGTGGATTTAACATGATAGTGAGAGTCCAGTCCATAGTGGATCTAACATAATAGTGAGAGTCCAGTCCATAGTGGATCTAACATAATAGTGAGAGTCCAGTCCAAAGTGGATCCAACATAATAGTGAGAGTCAGTCCATAGTGGATCTAACATAATAGTGGGAGCCCAGTCCATAGTGGATCTAACATAATAGTGAGAGTCCAGTCCATTGTGGAACTAACATAATGGTGAAGGTCCAGTCCATAGTGGATCTAACACAATAGTGAGAGTCCAGTCCATAGTGGAGCTAACATAATAGTGAGAGTCCAGTCCATAGTGGATCTAACATAATAGTGAGAGTCCAGTCCATAGTGGATCTAACATAATAGTGAGAGTCCAGTCCATAGTGGATCTAACATAATAGTGAGAGTCCAATCCATAGTGGATCTAGCATAATAGTGTGAGAGTCCAGTCCATAGTGGATCTAACATAATAGTGAGAGTCCAGTCCATAGTGGATCTAACATAATAGTGAGAGAGTCCAGTCCATAGTGGATCCAACATAATAGTGGGACTCCAGTCCATAGTGGAGCTAACATAATAGTGAGAGTCCAGTCCAAAGTGGATCTTACATAATAGTGAGAGTCCAGTCCATAGTGGAGCTAACATAATAGTGATAGTCCAGTACATAGTGGATCTAACATAATAGTAAGAGTCCAGTCCATAGTGGAGCTAACATAATAATGAGAGTCCAGTCCATAGTGGAGCTAACATAGTAGTGAGAGTCCAGTCCATAGTGGATCTAACATAATAGGGAGAGTCCAGTCCATAGTGGATCTAACATAATAGTGAGAGTCCAGTCCATAGTGGATCCAACATAAGAGTGAGAGTCCAGTCCATAGTGGATCTAACATAATAGTGAGAGTCCAGTCCATAGTGGCTCTAACATAATAGTGAGAGTCCAGTCCATAGTGGATCTAATATAATAGTGAGAGTCCAGTCCATAGTGGATCCAACATAATAGTGAGAGTCCAGTCCATAGTGGATCTGATATAATAGTGAGAGTCCAGTCCATAGTGGATCTGACATAATAGTGAGAGTCCAGTCCATAGTGGATCTAACATAATAGTGAGAGTCCAGTCCATAGCAGATCTAACATAATAGTGAGAGTCCAGTCCATAGTGGATCTAACATAATGATGAGAGTCCAGTCCATAGTGGATCTAACATAATAGTGAAGGTCCAGTCCATAGTGGATCTAACATAATAGTGTGAGAGTCCAGTCCATAGTGGATCCAACATAATAAGGAAAGTCCAATCCATAGTGGATCTAACATAATAGTGTGAGAGTCCAGTCCGTAGTGGATCTAACATAATAATGATAGTCCAGTCCATAGTGGATCTAACATATTAGTGAGAGCCCAGTCCATAGTGGATCTAACATAATAGTGAGAGTCCAGTCCATATTGGATCTAACATAATAGTGAGAGTCCAGTCCATAGTGGAGCTGGCATAATAGTGAAGGTCCAGTCCATAGTGGATCTAACATAATAGTGTGAGTCCAGTTCATAGGGGATCTAACATAATAGTGAGAGTCCAAACCATAGTGGATCTAGCATAATAGTGTGAGAGTCCAGTCCATAGTGGATCTAACATAATAGTGGGAGTCCAGTCCATAGTGGATCTAACATAATAGTGAGAGAGTCCAGTCCATAGTGGATCCAACATAATAGTGGGACTCCAGTCCATAGTGGAGCTAACATAATAGTGAGAGTCCAGTCCATAGTGGATCTTACATAATAGTGAGAGTCCAGTCCATAGTGGAGCTAACATAATAGTGATAGTCCAGTCCATAGTGGATCTAACATAATAGTAAGAGTCCAGTCCATAGTGGAGCTAACATAATAATGAGAGTCCAGTCATTAGTGGAGCTAACATAATAGTGAGAGTCCAGTCCATAGTGGATCTAACATAATAGTGAGAGTCCAGTCCATAGTGGATCTAACATAATAGTGAGAGTCCAGTCCATAGTGGATCTAACATAAGAGTGAGAGTCCAGTCCATAGTGGATCTAACATAATAGTGAGAGTCCAGTCCATAGTGGATCTAACATAATAGTGAGAGTCCAGTCCATAGTGGATCTAATATAATAGTGAGAGTCCAGTCCATAGTGGATCCAACATAATAGTGAGAGTCCAGTCCATAGTGGATCTGATATAATAGTGAGAGTCCAGTCCATAGTGGATCTGACATAATAGTGAGAGTCCAGTCCATAGTGGATCCAACATAATGATGAGAGTCCAGTCCATAGTGGATCTAACATAATGGTGAGAGTCCAGTCCATAGTGGATCTGACATAATAGTGAAGATCCAGTCCATAGTGGATCTAACATAATAGTGTGAGAGTCCAGTCCATAGTGGATCCAACATAATAAGGAAAGTCCAATCCATAGTGGATCTAACATAATAGTGTGAGAGTCCAGTCCATAGTGGATCTAACATAATAATGATAGTCCAGTCCATAGTGGATCTAACAAATTAGTGAGAGCCCAGTCCATAGTGGATCTAACATAATAGTGAGAGTCCAGTCCATAGTGGATCTAACATAATAGTGAGATTCCAGTCCATAGTGGAGCTAACATAATAGTCATAGTCCAGTCCATAGTGGATCTAACATAATTGTGAGATTCCAGTCCATAGTGGATCCAACATAATAGTGAAGGTCCAGTCCATAGTGGATCTGACATAATAGTGAGAGTCCAGTCCATAGTGGGCCTAACATAATAGTGATAGTTCTGTCCATATTGGATCTAACATAATAGTGAGAGTCCAGTCCATAGTGGATCTAACATAATAGTAAAGGTCCAGTCCATAGTGGATCTAACACAATAGTGAGAGTCTAGTCCATAGTGGGTCGAACGTAATAGTGAGCGTCCAGTCCATAGTATATCTAACATAATAGTGTGAGTCCAGTTCATAGTGGATCCAACATAATAGTGAGAGTCCAATCCATAGTGGATCTAACATAATAGTGTGAGAGTCCAGTCCATAGTGGATCTAACATAATAGTGAGAGTCCAGTCCATAGTGGATCTAACATAATAGTGAGAGAGTCCAATCCATAGTGGATCCAACATAATAGTGAGAGTCCAGTCCATAGTGGAGCTAACATAATAGTGAGAGTCCAGTCCATAGTGGAGCTAACATAATAGTGAGAGTCCAGTCCATAGTGGATCTAACATAATAGTGAGAGTCCAGTCCATAGTGGATCGAACATAATAGTGAGAGTCCAGTCCATAGTGGATCTAACATAATGGTGAGAGTCCAGTCCATAGTGGATTCAAAATAATAGTGAGAGTCCAGTCCATAGTGGATCGAACATAATAGTGAGAGTCCAGTCCATAGTGGATCCAACATAATAGTGAGAGTCCAGTCCATAGTGGATCTAACATAATAGTGAGAGTCCAGTCCATAGTGGATCTAACATAATGGTGAGAGTCCAGTCCATAGTAGATCTGACATAATAGTGAGAGTCCAGTCCATAGTGGATCCGACATAATAGTGAGAGTCCAGTCCATAGTGGATCCGACAAAATAGTGAGGGTCCAGTCCATAGTGGATCTAACATAATAGTGTGAGAGTCCAGTCCATAGTGGATCTAACATAATAGTGAGAGTCCAGTCCATAGTGGATCTAACATAATAGTGAGTGTCCAGTCCATAGTCGATCTAACATAATGGTGAGAGTCCAGTCCATAGTGGATCTGACATAATAGTGAGAGTCCAGTCCATAGTGGATCTGACATAATAGTGAGAGTCCAGTCCATAGTGGATCTAACATAATAGTGAGAGTCCAGTCCATAGTGGATCTAACATAATAGTGAGAGTCCAGACCATTGTGGATCTTACATAATAGTGAGAGTCCAGTCCATAGTGGAGCTAACATAATAATGAGAGTCCAGTCCATAGTGGATCTAACATAATAGTGAGAGTCCAGTCCATAGTGAATCTAACATAATAGTGAGAGTCCAGTCCATAGTGGATCGAACATAATAGTGAGAGTCCAGTCCATAGTGGATCTAACATAATAGTGAGAGTCCAGTCCATAGTGGATTCAACATAATAGTGAGAGTCCAGTCCATAGTGGATCTGACATAATAGTGACAGTCCAGTCCATAGTGGATCTAACATAATAGTGCGAGAGTCCAGTCCATAGTGGATCTAACATAATAGTGAGAGTCCAGTCCATAGTGGATCTAACATAATAGTGAGAGTCCAGTCTATAGTGGATCCAACATAATGGTGAGAGTCCAGTCCTTAGTGGATCTAACATAATGGTGAGAGTCCAGTCCATAGTGGATCTAACATAATGGTGAGAGTCCAGTCCATAGTGGATCTAACATAATGGTGAGAGTCCAGTCCATAGTGGATCCGACATAGTAGTGAGAGTCCAGTCCATAGTGGATCTAACATAATAGTGTGAGAGTCCAGTCCATAGTGGATCCAACATAATAAGGAAAGTCCAATCCATACAGGATCTAACATAATAATGTGAGAGTCCAGTCCATAGTGGATCTAACATAATAATGATAGTCCAGTCCATAGTGGATCTAACATAATAGTGAAAGCCCAGTCCATAATGGATCTAACATAATAGTGAGAGTCCAGTCCATAGTGGATTTAACATAATAGTGAGAGTCCAGTCCATAGTGGAGCTGACATAATAGTGAGAGATTCCAATCCATAGTGGATCCAACATAATAGATAGAGTCCAGTCCATAGTGGAGCTAACATAATAGTGAGAGTCCAGTCCATAGTGGATCTTACATAATAGTGAGAGTCCAGTCCATAGTGGAGCAAACATATTAGTGATAGTCCAGTCCATAGTGGATCTAACATAATAGTGAGAGTCCAGACCATAGTGGATCTTACATAATAGTGAGAGTCCAGTCCATAGTGGAGCTAACATATTAGTTATAGTCCAGTCCATAGTGGATCTAACATTATATTGAGAGTCCAGTCCATAGTGGAGCTAACATAATAATGAGAGTCCAGTCCATAGTGGATCTAACATAATAGTGAGAGTCCAGTCCATAGTGGATCTAACATAATAGTGTGAGTCCAGTCCATAGTGGATCGAACATAATAGTGAGAGTCCAGTCCATAGTGGATCTAACATAAAAGTGAGAGTCCAGTCCATAGTGGATTCAACATAATAGTGAGAGTCCAGTCCATAGTGGATCTGACATAATAGTGTGAGTCCAGTTCATAGTGGATCTAACATAATAGTGAGAGTCCAATCCATAGTGGATCCAACATAATAGTGAGAGTCCAGTCCATAGTGGAGCTAACATAATAGTGAGAGTCCAGACCATAGTGGATCTTACATAATAGTGAGAGTCCAGTCCATAGTGGATCTAACATAATAGTGAGAGTCCAGTCCATAGTGGAGCTAACATAATAATGAGAGTCCAGTCCATAGTGGATCTAACATAATAGTGAGAGTCCAGTCCATAGTGGATCTAACATAATAGTGAGAGTCCAGTCCATAGTGGATCGAACATAATAGTGAGAGTCCAGTCCATAGTGGATCTAACATAATAGTTAGAGTCCAGTCCATAGTGGATTCAACATAATAGTGAGAGTCCAGTCCATAGTGGATCTGACATAATAGTGACAGTCCAGTCCATTGTGGATCTAACATAATAGTGTGAGAGTCCAGTCCATAGTGGATCCAACATAATAGTGAGAGTCCAGTCCATAGTGGATCCAACATAATAGTGAGAGTCCAGTCCATAGTCGATCTAACATAATGGTGAGAGTCCAGTCCATAGTGGATCTGACATAATAGTGAGAGTCCAGTCCATAGTGGATCTTACATAATAGTGAGAGTCCAGTCCATAGTGGATCTGACATAATAGTGAGAGTCCAGTCCATAATGGATCTCACATAATAGTGTGAGAGTCCAGTCCATAGTGGATCTAACATAATAGTGAGAGTCCAGTCCATAGTGGATCTAACATAATAGGGAGAGTCCAGTCCATGGTGGATCTAACATAATGGTGAGAGTCCAGTCCATAGTGGATCTAACATTATAGTGTGAGGGTCCAGTCCATAGTGGATCTAACATAATAGTGAGAGTCCAGTCCATAGTGGATCTAACATAATAATGAGATTCCAGTCCATAGTGGAGCTAACATAATAGTGATAGTCCAGTCCATAGTGGATCAAACATAATTGTGAGATTCCAGTCCATAGTGGGCCTAACATAATAGTGATAGTCCAGTCTATATTCGATCTAACATAATAGTGGTAGTCCAGTCCATAGTGGAGCTAACATAATAGTGAAGGTCCAGTCCATAGTGGATCTAACATAATAGTGAGAGTCCAGTCCATAGTGGGCCTAACATAATAGTGATAGTCCAGTCTATATTCGATCCAACATAATAGTGGTAGTCCAGTCCATAGTTGATCTAACATAATAGTGAGAGTCCAGTCCATAGTGGATCTAACATAATAGTGTGAGTCCAGTTCATAGTGGATCTAACATAATAGTGAGAGTCCAGTCCATAGTGGATCTAACATAATAGTGAGAGTCCAGACCATTGTGGATCCAACATAATAGTGAGAGTCCAGTCCATAGTGGAGCTAACATAATAATGAGAGTCCAGTCCATAGTGGATCTAACATAATAGTGAGAGTCCAGTCCATAGTGGATCTAACATAATAGTGAGAGTCCAGACCATTGTGGATCCAACATAATAGTGAGAGTCCAGTCCATAGTGGAGCTAACATAATAATGAGAGTCCAGTCCATAGTGGATCTAACATAATAGTGAGAGTCCAGTCCATAGTGGATCTAACATAATAGTGAGAGTCCAGTCCATAGTGGATCGAACATAATAGTGAGAGTCCAGTCCATAGTGGATCTAACATAATAGTGAGAGTCCAGTCCATAGTGGATTCAACATAATAGTGAGAGTCCAGTCCATAGTGGATCTGACATAATAGTGACAGTCCAGTCCATAGTGGATCTAACATAATAGTGCGAGAGTCCAGTCCATAGTGGATCTAACATAATAGTGAGAGTCCAGTCCATAGTGGATCTAACATAATAGTGAGAGTCCAGTCCATAGTGGATCCAACATAATGGTGAGAGTCCAGTCCATAGTGGATCTAACATAATGGTGAGAGTCCAGTCCATAGTGGATCTAACATAATGGTGAGAGTCCAGTCCATAGTGGATCTAACATAATGGTGAGAGTCCAGTCCATAGTGGATCTGACATAATAGTGAGAGTCCAGTCCATAGTGGATCTAACATAATAGTGTGAGAATCCAGTCCATAGTGGATCCAACATAATAAGGAAAGTCCAATCCATACTGGATCTGACATAATAGTGACAGTCCAGTCCATAGTGGATCTAACATAATAGTGAGAGTCCAGTTCATAGAGCATCCAACATAATGGTGAGAGTCCAGTCCATAGTGGATCTAACATAATAATGATAGTCCAGTCCATAGTGGATCTAACATAATAGTGAGAGCCCAGTCCATAATGGATCTAACATAATAGTGAGAGTCCAGTCCATAGTGGATTTAACATAATAGTGAGAGTCCAGTCCATAGTGGAGCTGACATAATAGTGAGAGATTCCAATCCATAGTGGATCCAACATAATAGATAGAGTCCAGTCCATAGTGGAGCTAACATAATAGTGAGAGTCCAGTCCATAGTGGATCTTACATAATAGTGAGAGTCCAGTCCATAGTGGAGCTAACATATTAGTGATAGTCCAGTCCATAGTGGATCTAACATAATAGTGAGAGTCCAGACCATAGTGGATCTTACATAATAGTGAGAGTCCAGTCCATAGTGGAGCTAACATATTAGTTATAGTCCAGTCCATAGTGGATCTAACATTATATTGAGAGTCCAGTCCATAGTGGAGCTAACATAATAATGAGAGTCCAGTCCATAGTGGATCTAACATAATAGTGAGAGTCCAGTCCATAGTGGATCTAACATAATAGTGTGAGTCCAGTCCATAGTGGATCGAACATAATAGTGAGAGTCCAGTCCATAGTGGATCTAACATAAAAGTGAGAGTCCAGTCCATAGTGGATTCAACATAATAGTGAGAGTCCAGTCCATAGTGGATCTGACATAATAGTGTGAGTCCAGTTCATAGTGGATCTAACATAATAGTGAGAGTCCAATCCATAGTGGATCCAACATAATAGTGAGAGTCCAGTCCATAGTGGAGCTAACATAATAGTGAGAGTCCAGACCATAGTGGATCTTACATAATAGTGAAAGTCCAGTCCATAGTGGATCCAACATAATAGTGAGAGTCCAGTCCATAGTGGAGCTAACATTATAATGAGAGTCCAGTCCATAGTGGATCTATCATAATAGTGAGAGTCCAGTCCATAGTGGATCTAACATAATAGTGAGAGTCCAGTCCATAGTGGATCGAACATAATAGTGAGAGTCCAGTCCATAGTGGATCTAACATAATAGTTAGAGTCCAGTCCATAGTGGATTCAACATAATAGTGAGAGTCCAGTCCATAGTAGATCTGACATAATAGTGACAGTCCAGTCCATTGTGGATCTAACATAATAGTGTGAGAGTCCAGTCCATAGTGGATCCAACATAATAGTGAGAGTCCAGTCCATAGTGGATCCAACAGAATAGTGAGAGTCCAGTCCATAGTCGATCTAACATAATGGTGAGAGTCCAGTCCATAGTGGATCTGACATAATAGTGAGAGTCCAGTCCATAGTGGATCTGACATAATAGTGAGAGTCCAGTCCATAGTGGATCTGACATAATAGTGAGAGTCCAGTCCATAATGGATCCAACATAATAGTGTGAGAGTCCAGTCCATAGTGGATCTAACATAATAGTGAGAGTCCAGTCCATAGTGGATCTAACATAATAGGGAGAGTCCAGTCCATGGTGGATCTAACATAATGGTGAGAGTCCAGTCCATAGTGGATCTAACATTATAGTGTGAGGGTCCAGTCCATAGTGGATCTAACATAATAGTGAGAGTCCAGTCCATAGTGGATCTAACATAATAATGAGATTCCAGTCCATAGTGGAGCTAACATAATAGTGATAGTCCAGTCCATAGTGGATCAAACATAATTGTGAGATTCCAGTCCATAGTGGGCCTAACATAATAGTGATAGTCCAGTCTATATTCGATCTAACATAATAGTGGTAGTCCAGTCCATAGTGGAGCTAACATAATAGTGAAGGTCCAGTCCATAGTGGATCTAACATAATAGTGAGAGTCCAGTCCATAGTGGATCTAACATAATAGGGAGAGTCCAGTCCATGGTGGATCTAACATAATGGTGAGAGTCCAGTCCATAGTGGATCTAACATTATAGTGTGAGGGTCCAGTCCATAGTGGATCTAACATAATAGTGAGAGTCCAGTCCATAGTGGATCTAACATAATAATGAGATTCCAGTCCATAGTGGAGCTAACATAATAGTGATAGTCCAGTCCATAGTGGATCAAACATAATTGTGAGATTCCAGTCCATAGTGGGCCTAACATAATAGTGATAGTCCAGTCTATATTCGATCTAACATAATAGTGGTAGTCCAGTCCATAGTGGATCTAACATAATAGTGAGAGTCCAGACCATTGTGGATCTTACATAATAGTGAGAGTCCAGTCCATAGTGGATCGAACATAATAGTGAGAGTCCAGTCCATAGTGGATCTAACATAATAGTGAGAGTCCAGTCCATAGTGGATTCAACATAATAGTGAGAGTCCAGTCCATAGTGGATCTGACATAATAGTGACAGTCCAGTCCATAGTGGATCTAACATAATAGTGCGAGAGTCCAGTCCATAGTGGATCCAACATAATGGTGAGAGTCCAGTCCATAGTGGATCTAACATAATGGTGAGAGTCCAGTCCATAGTGGATCTAACATAATGGTGAGAGTCCAGTCCATAGTGGATCGAACATAATAGTGAGAGTCCAGTCCATAGTGGATCTAACATAATAGTGAGAGTCCAGTCCATAGTGGATTCAACATAATAGTGAGAGTCCAGTCCATAGTGGATCTAACATAATAGTGAGAGTCCAGTCCATAGTGGATCTAACATAATAGTGAGAGTCCAGTCCATAGTGGATCCAACATAATGGTGAGAGTCCAGTCCATAGTGGATCGAACATAATGGTGAGAGTCCAGTCCATAGTGGATCTAACATAATGGTGAGAGTCCAGTCCATAGTGGATCTGACATAATAGTGAGAGTCCAGTCCATAGTGGATCTAACATAATAGTGTGAGAGTCCAGTCCATAGTGGATCCAACATAATAAGGAAAGTCCAATCCATACTGGATCTAACATAATAATGTGAGAGTCCAGTCCATAGTGGATCTAACGTAATAATGATAGTCCAGTCCATAGTGGATCTAACATAATAGTGAGAGCCCAGTCCATTGTGGATCTAACATAATAGTGAGAGTCCAGTCCATAGTGGATTTAACATAATGGTGAGAGTCCAGTCCATAGTGGAGCTGACATAATAGTGAGAGATTCCAATCCATAGTGGATCCAACATAATAGATAGAGTCCAGTCCATAGTGGAGCTAACATAATAGTGAGAGTCCACTCCATAGTGGATCTCACATAATAGTGAGAGTCCAGTCCATAGTGGAGCTAACATATTAGTGATAGTCCAGTCCATAGTGGATCTAACATAATAGTGAGAGTCCAGACCATAGTGGATCTTACATAATAGTGAGAGTCCAGTCCATAGTGGAGCTAACATATTAGTTATAGTCCAGTCCATAGTGGATCTAACATTATATTGAGAGTCCAGTCCATAGTGGAGCTAACATAATAATGAGAGTCCAGTCCATAGTGGATCTAACATAATAGTGAGAGTCCAGTCCATAATGGATCTAACATAATAGTGTGAGTCCAGTCCATAGTGGATCGAACATAATAGTGAGAGTCCAGTCCATAGTGGATCTAACATAATAGTGAGAGTCCAGTCCATAGTGGATTCAACATAATAGTGAGAGTCCAGTCCATAGTGGATCCGACATAATAGTGACAGTCCAGTCCATAGTGGATCTAACATAATAGTGCGAGAGTCCAGTCCATAGTGGATCTAACATAATAGTGAGAGTCCAGTCCATAGTGGATCTAACATAATAGTGAGAGTTCAGTCCATAGTGGATCTAACATAATGGTGAGAGTCCAGTCCATAGTGGATCTAACATAATGGTGAGAGTCCAGTCCATAGTGGATCTGACATAATAGTGAGAGTCCAGTCCATAGTGGATCTAACATAATAGTGTTTGAGTCCAGTCCATAGTGGATCCAACATAATAAGGAAAGTCCAATCCATAGTGGATCTAACATAATAGTGTGAGAGTCCAGTCCATAGTGGATCCAACATAATAAGGAAAGTCCAATCCATACTGGATCTAACATAATAATGTGAGAGTCCAGTCCATAGTGGATCTAACATAATAATGATAGTCCAGTCCATAGTGGATCTAACATAATAGTGAGAGCCCAGTCCATAGTGGATCCAACATAATAGTGAGAGTCCAGTCCATAGTGGATCTAACATAATAGTGAGAGTCCAGTCCATAGTGGAGCTGACATAATAGTGAGAGTCCAGTCCATAGTGGATCTAACATAATAGTGAGAGTCCAGTCCATAGTGGATCCAACATAATAGTGAGAGTCCAGTCCATAGTGGATCTAACATAATAGTGAAAGTCCAGTCCATAGTGGATCTAACATAATAGTGAGATTCCAGTCTATAGTTGGGCCGGCAGGAGACCATCCCGAGCGTAGACCGGTCAGCAGCACAGAGATGTTCCCAACCAATGCACAGGCGAGTGGTCCACCCCAGGTCTCGACTCTGGACAGCCAGCACTTCATCCATGGTCACCGGACCTGTGCCCTCCCCCTTCCACAAGGGAGAGGGGGGCAGAGCATAAAATAAAAGGAACGGCAGATCAACTGGTCTAAGAAGGGGGTCCATTTAAAGGCCTACTGAAACCCACTACTACCGACCACGCAGTCTGATAGTTTATATATCAATGATGAAATATTAACATTGCAACACATGCCAATACGGCCTTTTTAGTTTACTAAATTGCAATTTTACATTTCGCGCAGAAGTATCCTCCTAAAACGTCGCGGTATGATGACGCCTGCGCGTGACGTCACGCATTTTCGAGGACATTTTGGTCCAGCACCGATCACGGCTATTAGTCGTCTTTTTCCATCGCATAATTCCACAGTATTCTGGACATCTGTGTTGCTGAATCTTTTCTAATTTGTTCAATTAATAATGGAAACGTCAAAGAAGAAAGATGTAGGTGGGAAGCGGTGTATTGCGGCCGCCTTTAGCAACACAAACACAGCCGGTGTTTCATTGTTTACATTCCCGATAGATGACGGTGAAGCTTTACTATGGAACAGAGCAGTCAAGCGAACATGGTTCCCTACCACATGTCAACCGGCAGGTTGCGGTGAGAAAATGGTGGTAATAAGTCGGCTATTACCGTACACACTGCATCATTCTTCCTGCACTTGTCAAAGAGGTAGCTGTGGACTCTCTTGCCTCCACCCACCGGCCACCCCCGACCGTCGGATGCTTCCAACGTGGATGAAGCATAGGCTGCCTTCGCCTCGTCGAGAAACGTTGCTTCCCTCAGAGACACTGGCGGTCACCACACCTGTGGCCACACCCCTCCGACTTTCAGGTTGTACAGGTACGACCATATAATCTCACTAAAACACTAGCAACACAATAAGCAGATAAGGGATTTTCCAGAATTATCCTAGTAAATTTGTCTAATAACATCTGAATCGCTCTGCCGTCTAGCTTTTTTTTTCTTTTCTAGTCCTTCACTCTCACTTTCCTCATCCACAAATCTTTCATCCTCGCTCAAATTAATGGGGAAATCGTCGCTTTCTCTGTCCGAATCGTTTTCGCTGCTTGTGGCCATGATTGTAAACAATGTTCGGATGTGAGGAGCTCCACAACCCGTGACGTCACGCGCACATGGTCTACTACTTCCGGTACAGGCAAGGCTTTTTTATTAGCAACCAAAAGTTGTGAACTTTATCGTGGATTTTCTCTACTAAATCCTTTCAGCAAAAATATGGCAATATCGCAAAATGATCAAGTATGACACATGGAATGGACCTGCTATCCCCGTTTGAATAAGAAAATCTCATTTCAGTAGGCCTTTAAAGGCTAGAGTATACAAATGAGTTTTAAGATGGGACTTAAATGCTACTGAGGAAGCATCTTTAACTGTTACCGGCAAGGCATTCCAGAGTACTGGAGCCCCAATGGAAAAGGCCTTATAGCCCGCAGACTTTGTTTGGGCTCTGGGAATCACTAATAAGCCGAAGTTCTTTGAATGGAGACTTCTTGCCTGGACATATAATTAACCATGCCATTATATAAGCCGCAGGGTTCAAAGCGTAGGAAAACAGTTGTCGCTTCCTCCTTGACACCATTAGTAAAAACTCGTGTTAGTGCATTTGTGTTCATCTTCTTCCAGGAGAATGAAGGCCTCTCACGTACTTGCAGGTAAAATAACCATTCAATTATAGTTGACAGGACAAAACATTCTCCGAGACCTGACTGGAGGGCGGGGCAGGCATAAATAGCAGCAATATTAGCAACCGTGACTAGGCTGGCCGGGCTGTCACTCGGCGACACGCAGGAAAATGAACCAAAATAAGAGCGCCGCACAGGAAATAAGCATCAACTAAGGAAAGAAGGGAATATGTGACAGGTGATGTGAGGCCGACTCTAAGGTGATCTTACTCCGGCACGTGAATCTTCCTCCATCCTGTCGCCATGTGGACAAGAAGTGGAGGACATCGAAGGGTCCTTTCCCTCCAAGTGACCCCGATGCTTGACTAAACACTCGTGGAGCGGATTCAATCACAAGGAGTGGAGAGAGACCCTCGCACTTTGAACGCGGAACAAACATCAATCAACGTGAGCCAGACGCACAACAACAACAACAACACAAACAACAACATCAGCATCCATCAGTGAAACGGCGTCCTCCGACACATGCAGAGGAGCTCAATGAGTGTCTTCATTCACCAAGAAAACGTGATGTATATGTGTGTTTAATAAGTGGGCCGTTATGCATCTGCAGCCTTTTTTCTACTCGCGGGCTTAATTAACCCAATGGCTTGACTGCAGGCAAGATCATGTGTCGACTAGCAATGAACTGAGGGCTGCAGCGAAGGGCCTGCTTGCTCTTACGAAGACGGTTTGTAGCAAATGAGCGAGGTGTTTTGGGAACATGTCTCATAAATATATAGATAACATGTAGGTACATAACATGTAGATACATAACATGTAGATACGTAACATGTAGATACATAACATGTAGCTCCGTAACATGTAGCTACATAACATGTAGATATGTAACATGTAGGTACATAACATGTAAGTACGTAACATGTAGATTAGTAACATGTCAAAAAGTAAGATGTAGGTATGTAACATGTCGATAAGTAACATGTAGATACGAAACATGTTGACACATAACATGTAGATACATAGCATGTAGGTATATAACATGAAGATATGTAACATTAAGATACATAACATGAAGATACGTAACCTGTAGTTACGTAACATGAAGATACATAACATATAGATACGTAACATGAAGATACAAAACATGTAGGTACATAACATGTAGATATATAACATGTAGCTACATAACATGTAGATATGTAACATGTAGGTACATAACACATAAGTACGTAACATGTAGATTAGTAACATGTCAAAAAGTAAGATGCAGGTATGTAACATGTCGATAAGTAACATGTAGATACGAAACATGTTGATGCATAACATGTAAATACATAGCATGTAGGTATATAACATGAAGATATGTAACATTAAGATACATAACATGAAGATACGTAACCTGTAGTTACGTAACATGAAGATACATAACATATAGATACGTAACATGAAGATACAAAACATGTAGGTACATAACATGTAGATATATAACATGTAGGTACATAACATGTAGATACATAACATGTAGATACATAACATGTAGTGTGTAACATGTAGGTATGTAAAAGGTAAATACATAACATGTAGGTACATACCATGTAGATGCGTAACATGTAGGCACATAACATAGAGGTATATAACATGTAGGTACATAACATGTAGATGTGTAACATGTAGATGTGTAACATGTAGATGTGTAACATGTAGAGACATAACATGTAGATACATAACTTGCAAATACATAACATGTAGGTACATAACATGTAGGTACATAACATGTAGATGTGTAACATTTAGATACATAACATGTAGATACATAACTTGCAAATACATAACATGTAGGTACATAACATGTAAGTACGTGACATGTAGATACGTAACATGTCGATAAGTAAGATGTAGATTAGTAACATGTCGATAAGTACGTAAGATATAGGTACGTAACATGTAGATTAGTAACATGTCGATAAGTAACATGTAGATACGAAACATGTTGATGCATAACATGTAGATACATAGCATGTAGGTACATAACATGAAGATATGTAACAGGAAGATACATAACATGTAGATACATAGCATGTAGGTACATAACATGAAGATATGTAACACGAAGATACATAACATGTAGATACGTAACCTGTAGATACGTAACATGAAGATATGTAACATGAAGATACATAACATGTAGATACGTAACCTGTAGATACGTAACATGAAGACACATAACATATAGATACGTAACCTGTAGATACGTAACATGAAGATACATAACATGTAGGTACATAACATGTAGTGGTGTAACATGTAGGTATGTAACATGTAGATACATAACATGTAGGTACATAACATGTAGATACATAACATGTAGATACATAACATGTAAGTACGTAACATGTAGATACGTAACATGTCGATAAGTAAGATGTAGATTAGTAACATGTCGATAAGTACGTAAGATGTAGGTACGTAACATGTAGATTAGTAACATGTCGATAAGTAACATGTAGATACGAAACCTGTTGATGCATAACATGTAGATACATAGCATGTAGGTACATAACATGAAGATATGTAACATGAAGATACATAACATGTAGATACGTAACCTGTAGATACGTAACATGAAGATATGTAACATGAAGATACATAACATGTAGATACGTAACCTGTAGATACGTAACATGAAGACACATAACATATAGATACTTAACCTGTAGATACGTAACATGAAGATACAAAACATGTAGGTACATAACATGTAGGTACATAACATGTAGTGGCGTAACATGTAGATACATAACATGTAGGTACATAACATGTAGATACATAACATGTAAGTACGTAACATGTAGATGCGTAACATGTCGATAAGTAAGATTTAGATTAGTAACATGTCGATAAGTACGTAAGATGTAGGTACGTAACTTGTAGATTAGTAACATGTCGATAAGTAACATGTAGATACGAAACATGTTGATGCATAACATGTAGATACATAGCATGTAGGTACATAACATGAAGATATGTAACATGAAGATACATAACATGTAGATACGTAACCTGTAGATACGTAACATGAAGATATGTAACATGAAGATACATAACATGTAGATACGTAACCTGTAGATACGTAACATGAAGACACAACATATAGATACGTAACCTGTAGATACGTAACATGAAGATACAAAACATGTAGGTACATAACATGTAGGTACATAACATGTAGGTACATAACTTGTAGTGGCGTAACATGTAGGTATGTAACATGTAGATACATAACATGTAGGTACATAACATGTAGATACATAACATGAAGATACATAACATGTAGATAAATAACATGTAGATACATAACATGTAGATGCGTAACATGTAGGTATGTAACATGTAAATACATAACAAGTAGGTACATACCATGTAGATGCGTAACATGTAGGTACATATCATAGAGGTAAATAACATGTAGGTACATAACATGTAGATGTGTAACATGTAGATACATAACATGTAGATACATAACTTGCAAATACATAACATGTAGGTACATAACATGTAGGTACATAACATGTAAATGTGTAACATTTAGATACATAACATGTCGATACATAACTTGCAAATACATAACATGTAGATACGTAACATGTAGGCATGTAACATGTAGATACATAACATGTAGGCACATAACATGTAGGTACATAACATGTAGATGCGTAACATGTAGATACATAACATGTAGGTACATACCATGTAGCTGCGTAACATGTAGATAGATAAAATGTAGGTACATAACATGTAGGTACATAACATGTAGATACGTAACATGTAGGTATGTAACATGTAGATACGTAACATGTAGGCATGTAACATGTAGATACATAACATGTAGGTACATAACATGTAGGTACATAACATGTAGATGCGTAACATGTAGGTACATAACATGTAGATGTGTAACATGTAGATACATAACATGTAGGTACATAACATGTAGATGCGTAACATGTAGGTACATAACATGTAGATGTGTAACATGTAGATACATAACATGTAGGTACATAACATGTAAATATATAACATGTAGATACGTAACATGTAGATACATAACATGTGGATACATAACATGTAGGTACATAACATGTAGGTACATAACATGTAGATGCATAACATGTAGGTATGTAACATTTAGATACGTAACATGTAGGTACATAACATGTAGATACATAACATGTAGATGCTTAACATAAAGATGTAGATATGTAACATGTAGATACATAAGATGTAGATACATAACATGTAGGTACATAACATGTAGATGCGTAACATGTAGATACATAACATGTAGATTCTGGGTATTTTGGCCAAACAGTTTAATTTTCCTTCCATCTGACATCCCATTGAAAAAGATAATACCTTCTGGAGCAAAGTCATGTGGTCAGATTAAACAAAAATTTAGTTGCTTTGGGTCATTGTCCCGTTGGAACACCCAACTGCGCCCAAGACCCAACCTCCGGGCTGATGAATTTAGCTTGTCCTGAAGAATTATCGAGGTAATCCTCCTTTTTCTTTGTCCCATTTAAAGCAGCAGTTCCATTGGCAGCAAAACAGGCCCAGAGCATAATACTACCACCACCATACTTGACAGTTGGTGTGGTGTTCCTGGGATTAAAAGCCTCACCTTTTCTCCTCCAAACATATTGCTGGGTATTGTGGCCAAACAGCTCCATTTTTGTTTATCACATGGACAAAGATAAGACCTTCTGGAGCAAAGTCCTGTGGTCAGTTCCTGTCAAGCCCTTCAGGAAAGTGGCGTTTCATGAGAAGCAGCAGTCCATCATGTCAGGTGGCAACACAGAACTAGAATTTAACTGTGACAAACGAGTTAAAAAAACAACGACAACAACAACAACGTCCACAGAGCCTTTCTACTGAGATGGATGAGAAGAAAGTCTGCCAGTGGCAAACTCCCAGAGCTGTCAAAAGTACATTGAAGCCTTAAACGCTTCTCCTGCACTCCTTTCATGTCGGACTGAGCCGGGCGCCAGTCGGATGCATTCAGAGACTTAATTACCCATCCAAAGCCAGGGAAAGTAGCGTTTAGCTTCACTTTATGGCGCACACTAACTTGCAATTACCAGGGTGGTCACCAGGCAACCAAACCAGGTTTGATGGCCGTCAGCAGGAGGGCAAGTGTCCTTCTCAGGCCAACATCTCAAAGGAACATCACTAATCATGTACATTATGTATACTATGTGATACACAAAGCCCAGTGAAGTCGTCATGTTGTGTAAATGCTAAATGAAAAGAGAATATAACGAATCATTTTCAACTTATAGTTAATTGAATAAACTGCAAAGAAACTTCATTTTGTTCTGCAAATAATCATGAACTCAGAATTTAATGGCAGCAACACAAAACACAGAGGCATTTTTACCACTGTGTTACATGGCCTTTCCTTTAAACTACACTTAATCATTTGTGAGTCTTTTCAGGTGGAATTATTTCCCATTCTTGATTGATGTTCAACAGTCCACAGGCTCTGTTGTGGTATTTTACACTTCTTATACGCCACACATATTCAATGGTAGACAGGTCTAGACTACAGGTAGGCCGGTCTACTATGAAGCCACGCTGTTGTAACACGTGGCTTGGCATTGTCTTGGTGAAATAAGCAGGGGCGTCCATGATAACGTTGCTTGGATGACAACATATGTTGTTCCAAAACCTGTATGGACCTTTCAGCATTAATGGTTCCTTCAAAGATGTGGCATTGTCTTGGGGAAATAAGCAGGGGCGTCCATGATAACGTTGCTTTGGATGACAACATGTGTTACTCCAAAACCTGTATGGACCTTTCAGCATTAATGGTGCCTTCACAGATGGGGCATTGTCTTGGTGAAATAAGCAGGGGCGTCCATGATAACGTTGCTTTGGATGACAACATGTGTTGCTCCTGTATGGACCTTTCAGCATTAATGGTGCCTTCACAGATGTGGCATTGTCTTGGTGAAATAAGCAGGGGCGTCCATGATAACGTTGCTTTGGATGACAACATGTGTTGCTCCAAAACCTGTATGGACCTTTCAGCATGAATGGTGCCTTCACAGATGTGGCATTGTCTTGGTGAAATAAGCAGGGGCGTCCATGATAACGTTGCTTGGATGACAACATATGTTGCTCCAAAACCTCACAGATGTGTAAGTTACCCATGCCTTGGGCACTAATGCACCCCCATACCATCACAGATGATAGCTTTTGAACTTTGCGTCGATAACAGTCTGGATGGTTTACTTCCCCTTTGGTCCGGATGACACGATGTCGAATATTTCCAAAAACTATTTGAAATGTAGAGTTTTAACTTGCACTTACGGATGTAGCAACAAACTGTACTTACTGACCGTGGTTTTCTGAAGTGTTCCTGAGCCCTAGTGGTGATATCCTTTACACACTGATGTCAGTTTTTATGATGCAGTACCGCCGGAGGGATCAAAACCGTAATATCATCACTTTCGTGCAGTGATTTCTCCAGATTCTCTGAACCTTTTGCTGATATTACTGAGCGTAGATGATGAGAGCCCTAAATTTCCTGCACTAACTGGTTGAGAAATGTTGTTCTTCAACAATTTGCTTTGTTTAAAAAGTGGTGACCCTCGCCCCGTCCTTGTTTGTGAATGACTGAGCATTTCATGGAAGCTGCTTTTATACCCAATCATGGCACCCACCTGTTCCCAATTAGCCCGTTCACATGTGGGATATCCAAATAAGTGTTTGATGAGCATCCCTCAAGGTTCTCAATCTTTTTTGACACTTGTGCCACATTGCAGGCGTCAAATTCCAAATGAGCTAATATTTGCAAAAATGAACAAAGTTGACCAGTTCCAACATGAAATATCTTGTCTTTGCAGTCTATTCAATTGAATATAAGTTGAAAAGGATTTGCAAATCATTGTATTCTCTTTTTATTTACAATTTAGACAATGTGACAACCTACTCAGTGGCCTAGTGGTTAGAGTGCCCGCCCTGAGATCGGTAGGTTTGGAGTTCAAAACCCAGCCGAGTCATACCAAAGACTATATAAAAATGTGACCCATTACCTCCCTGCTTGGCACTCAGTATCAAGGGTTGGAATTGGGGGTTGAATCGCCATAAATGATTACCGGGCGTGGCATCGCTACTGCCCACTGCTCCCCTCACTTCCCAGGAAGTGATCAAGGGGATGGGTCAAATGCAGAGGACAAATTTCACCACAGCTAGTTTGAGTGTGACAATCATTGCTACTTTAACTTTAACTTTACTGCAACTTCCCAGCAGCCACAAAACTCTAAAACAATGTTGTTGGGAACTAGAATTAGGTCCTGAAGTTGAGCAACTCAAACACAACGTTGAAACAACATGCCTTTTGACGACGTTTATTCAATGTCAGGTTGTAACAATTTGACCATTGGAATTTGGTTATTTACCGACCAAAATTGTGGACTCAACGTTGGACACCAACTCAAGGTACTAATAATACAACTTGCAACTCTGTTTCCAAGTCAGTTTGAAAGGACATAATCAATGTTGCACCAACCAATATTATCATCGTCAGAATCAGAATCAGAATCATCCATCCATCCATCTTCTTCCGCTTATCCCAGGTCGGGTCGTGGGGGCAGCAGACTTCCCTCTCCCCAGCCACTTGGTCCAGCTCCTCCCGGGGGATCCCGAGGCGTTCCCAGGCCAGCCGGGAGACATAGTCTTCCCAATGTGTCCTGGGTCTTCCCCGTGGCTTCCTACCGGTCGGGCGTACCCTAAACACCTCCCTTGGGAGGCGTTCGGGTGGCATCCTGACCAGATGCCCGAACTACCTCACCTGGCTCCTCTCCATCTGGAGGAACAGCGGCTTTACTTTGAGCTCCTCCCGGATGACAGAGCTATCTCTAAGGGGGAGTGAGAGGAAACTCATTTGGGTCAGTTGTACCCGTGATCTTGTCGTTTCGGTCACAACACAAAGCTTGTGACCATGGGTGAGGATGGGAACGTAGATCGACCGGTAAATAGAGAGCTTTGCCTTCCGGCTCAGCTCCTTCACCACATCGATAAAGTGTCCGCATTACTGAAGACGCCGCGCCTATCCGCCTGTCGATCTCACCATCCACTCTTCCCTTACTCGTGAACAAAACTCCGAGGTACTTGAACTCCTCCACTTGGGGCAGGGTCTTCTCCCCAACCCAGAGATGGCACTCCGCCCGGACCAAGGACTCTGACTCGGAGGGGCTGATTCTCATCCCTGTCCCTTCACACTCGGCTGCGAACCGGTCCAGTGAGAGCTGAAGATCCTGGCCAGATGAAGTCATCAGGACCACATCATCTGCAAAAACAGAGACCTAATCCAGGAGCCACCAAACCAGATTCCCTCAACGCCTTGACTGCGCCTAGAAAATCCGTCCATAAAAGTTATGAAGAACATGTAGACTGGTTGGGCAAACTCCCATGCACTCTCCAGGACCCTGCTGAGAGTATACAGCTGGTCCACAGTTTTACGACCAGGACTCCGAGGTACTTGAACTCCTCCACTTGGGGCAGGGTGTCACGCGTTGCGGCGCACTTGCTGCGCGGAGTTGCCACTTTGAGGATGCACACACGACCAGTTAGCAGGATTGCAGGTAAGAATTGATTTTAATATACTAAACGAAAGAACACTGGTGGAAAAAGGGAAAAACAAAGCGCGTGCCAATGCATGGGAAGCTAATACTAAAACTTAGCAGGAAACAGAAGTAAAACTAAACGACGTGCCGAACTCACGCGAAGCTAAGGCAGAGCTTAGCACAAAATAATCTATGATACAGGATACAAACCGTGACGTGTTGCGAAAAGCAAACAGAAAAACTGGAAATAACTAATGCTAACAGAAACAGCTTACCGCTATGACAACCAGGACAAAATGTAGCACGACAGGTAGTAACTGTAACAAAACGACACGACAAGAGTGACATGTGGCAACGACAATACAATGATCCAGCAATTGACACAAGGCAAAGCAGGTACAAATAGGAGCGGGCTGATTGGTAACGGGTGTGGCCAGGTGCCAATCAGCTGCAGCTGAGGAGGAACACAGCACTCAGGGAACAAGACAGGAGCTGACAAAATAAGAGCACTAGACAGGAACTAAAGACAGGAGATACTAAACACAGAGGAAATAGACAAATGCAGAGGAAAAAACTAAACCATAGACAAACTGTTAGGGGAAAGCCTGACACAGGGTCTCCCCAACCCCGAGATGACACTCCTTTCCGGTCAAGAACCATGGACTCGGACTTGGAGGTGCTGATTCTCATCCTGAATCAGAATCAGGATAGTTTTATTACCATTGTTTGAGAACGGGTTCACAAACTAAGATTTTTTTCTTGGTAGAATCGTGCAACATAAAACACATATAACACAGAATAGGTCCATTAATAACATGAGCTGTAACTTAGCTATCAGATCTTGCTATTGTTCAAGTGTCTGATGGCCGAGGGGAAAAAACTGTTCAGGTGGCAAGAGGTGTGGGTCTGGATGGACCGCTGTCTCCTGCCTGAGATCGACAGGTGGATCGGTGCGGCGTCTTCAGTAATACGGACGCTACATCGATCCGTTGTGGAGAAAAAGGAGCTGAGTCGGAAGGCAAAGCTCTCAAATTCCCGGTCGATCTACGTTCCCATCCTCACCTATGGTCATGAGCTTTGGGTTATGACTGAAAGGACAAGATCACAGGTTCAAGCGGGCAAAATGAGCTTCTTCAGTTGGGTGGCAGGGCTCTCCTTTAGAGATAGGATGAGACGCTCTGTCATCCGGGAGGGGCTCAAAGTAAAGCCGCTGCTCCTCCACATGTAGAGGAGCCAGGTGAGTTGGTTCGGGCATCTGGTCAGGATGCCACCCGAACGCCTCCCTAGGGAGGTGTTTTGGGCATGTCCGACCGGCAGGAGGCTACATGGAAGACCCAGGACATTTTGTGAAGACTATGACCTGGGAACGCCTCGGGATGCCCCGGGAGGAGCTGGACGAGGTGGCTGGGGAGAGAAAAGTCTGTGTTTCCCTGCTTAGGCTGCTGCCCCTGCGACCCGACCTCAGATAAGCGGAAGAATATTGGTGGATAGATGGATGGACATCTAACCTAGTTTAACAAGATATGAAAGCAGATTAGTCACAATTTCTGCGCTTAAGAAACGTCTGTATGACTTGAGCTCCAGACTTATTTTGTTCGTTTGATATTGTCATTACTGCCCCCAGTGGTGGAAACGTGCATTACAACACAGACCACAGCTGAGAAGCAGGTTTTATTCAGCTGCCTTCTAGGGGGCTCTAAGAAACTCTGGTCTAAAGGACTGGAGCCCACATTAAACGATAAGTCCAAACCACTTCCTCCAAGTCTGCACCAAGCTCTTCATCAGGGAAAGACACCACTGATTGAGTCTGGAACCAAACAGACATTTTAATGAACTAATTGCTGTTACAAGAGGATTTACTTGAGCAATTACATTTCTTTTGTCCACTCCAGCCTAATTAGATGTCTGGCAAGCTAAATGGCGTCCTGTTATTACCCAATAACTACTAATAGGAAGGATGACAGGTGCACCAGCAGGGGTATTCATTAATATCGAGTTCACAAGAACTTGCTACATATAGATGGATAAAGTGGATATTTAAAGGTAGAGCGCCTGCGTTGCCAAAAAGTGGTTGTTCCCAAATTTGACTTTGTGTTGTTTTTCTTTGAGTCTGTTCAACAGTGTACATCTTTGGTCAACATTGGGAAGAAATGTCAGATGCCACCTGGTGGTTGTTTGAGCACATTGCAGATAGTCCTGGACACATTTAACCAACCCCCACTCCTTAATGCGGCATTCAGAAATGAGGCAAACCCTAATCCTGACCTACTGTATCATGGTGTTGGTACATTCATGGTCTGGGGCATAGTTTGCTAGCTCGATTGGATATTACATAAACTGCTACAAATTAGATTTGGTGATTTTCAGGCCTCAAATTTTTACTTTTTAAGGTCAAGGCAATTTTTGCCTTAAAGGAGGGCTCATATTTTAGGGCACCATGGAAAGTTGGAAGGTTACTGTAGAGGAAGGTGTGGCCAGTGTTGCCTGCAAGAGCAAAGGTCACCGCCTCTGTCTACGGTGCTGAGGACGAGTACCATCGGATAGGGGCGGGGCGTGTGTTGACAGCAAAATACGGGTGTTAGGTGATTAGATTTCACAGGTGGTACGTGGTAATCTAATCATCTGTTGTCTTTAACAGTAAGCGGACGGGAGCAGGAGGGGAGAGAGGATGTCATGAATTCTGGAGAAAATTCAGTTTTTTGTATTCATTATTAATGATGACTTTATGTAAATTTTTTACATTTTGATAGAGTGAGGTTTTTTTTATTATTTATGTATTTATTTATGTAGATGTATATGTACATGTACATGTGGATGCTGTATTGGGACATATCCATTAAGAGTTTGAGCAGAAATATGTCATGTAAAAATTAACTTTGTACAATAACACATTAACAATGTGCTATGTCACGTGGATGTTTTTTTAAGTAATACCTTTGTGGCATGAAAAAAATACAATTAATTTAAAAAATAAAAACCTTTGTGTTTACTTTTTGATATTAAAACAAAACCAATAAGTTTGGCTAATGAAGATGAAATCTGGCCAATAAAAAATAAAGAGAAGTGACACCTCTCACATCGAATACACAATTTTTACATCCTGCCTTCAATTCGATGAGATGACAAAACAGGAGGAGTGAACATCCTCGTAAACAAAGTAAAAACTTTCTAAACAAGTTGCGACAATGTTCACGACACATCGGCTGCTGCATGTTTCCTCACATTTTTAACTATAATTCACGGCAACTGATAGACACTGTATTGAAAAAATAAAAGCAACATCAAATAGTTTTCTCCTTCGCTGTGTACTTTGAGTGAGGGGACAAGTGCCTCCAAGATTGTCAACACCTGTCTCCATATAAACACAGCAGTGCGCTCTTAAACGCACGGCGGGAAGAGAGGGAAAATGACGTTAAACCAAGCGCCGAGGGGAAATCTCCCGAGCAAAGTCTGTGTAGGTAGTCCATCATGAATATCAAGCCAAACAACGCTAGTGCGCATGCGCCTGACTTTGTGTTGCTTAAAATGCATTAATAAATGCCGTTTTTCCGGTAATTAAAAACGAGACAGTATTACTAAGCGTCGGAAAAATTATCTCGTATTATCATTATACTGTTTATTGTTACATCTCTTGTCCATTAACATGTAAAAAGTCAAGGGCGGTCACGACATGTTCTATGTTATGCAGTTGAGAGACGTTTCATGCGAGCAGAGTGTATGTGTGGCTTTAAAAGGCATTGTCTGCATATGGCCAAGTGACGTGCAAAGTAATTAATTATAGTTTGTCTCTTTGATGAATGTAATGAAATAGTATATGTATATACACGCATGTGGTAAAGTGACCTGCAAAGTAAAACAATTATTATAGGTTGTAGTTTGTCAAAAAAGTAATTGAATGAATAACAAGAGTACTTTTTGATTAAAGTAATTAAATAGTAGAGAAAGTAATTAATGTGTGACTTAAAAACAAAACAGATATCTGGCATATGCAATGAAGAGACGTTTCATGAGAGAAGAGTGTAAGCGGATTTAAAAGGCGCTGCCGGGATGTTGGCCATTAGCGAGAGTGCGCTATGAGCAGGATTTTTATTTTATATCATATTTGATATCAGGTTCATTTTAAAATGGTGCCGGTTGTTGCATTCATTAGTCAAAAACTAACGCTGTCATGTTGACATACGACCACATCAAAGGAGAGTGCCGCGTTACATCAAACACATCGTTAATGGAGTTGGAACAAAGACAAAAGTAATTAATTAGATTAATCATTGCTACTAACATGGCTATTTTGTAATTACAAACACTGGTAATAAATGCATACTTACAATATAAACACGTTGTAAGACTCAAAAAATGACTAGACTGGCACATTCATCTTAATGGCAAAGACTACTTCCTGGTCACTGCAACACACGGAAGTCTAGACTGGACTACCATCTAATGTATATATATATATATATATATATATATATATATATATATATATATATATATATATATATATATATATATATACACATATATATACATTAATAAAATTATTCCCAAGCACGGCCACCGCTGCTGCTCGCTGCTCCCCTCACCTCCCAGGGGGGGATCAAGGGTGATGGGTCAAATGCAGAGAATAATTTTACCACACCCAGTGTGTGTGTGTGTGACAATCATTGGTACTTTAACTTATATATATACATATATATATATATATATATATATATATATATATATATATATATATATATATATATATATATATATATATATATATATATATTGTCAAACATGGACTTGGATTGTTTCTTCGATGCAAAGGATGATTGGCACGAGCCTGGCGTGAATGAAGGTACATTTTTATTTATATTCTAACAAAACTAAAAAAAAAGCAAACAAAGGGTGCTCACAAGGATGTACGAATACTAGGCTACAAAATACAAACATGAAACGAAAACACTTGCACGGTGGCATGAAAAAACAAAACTTGCATTGAGGCATTAATACACAACTTACGTAGCGTGGACAAAAACGAACAGCATAGCAAGGCATGAAGCAGATTAATACGGGATGTGTTGGTATGTCGGTAGGTAAGGTAAAGTTGCCAGGACGAAGACAGAAACAGAATGGCTTAAATCATGACTATGATAATGATTAGCAGGTGTGAGAACTGAGGACCGGGGCGTGACTTGGAGACATGGTGGAAACTAATGAGTTACTATGGAAACAAAGAAAACAAGGAAGTGCAAACGCATAAATACACCCATATATATACCTTTAAATATACATCTATACATACATAAATATACACGCACATATATATAAATATGTATATATATATATATATATATATATATAGATATATATATATATATATATATATATATAATTATTCTTTCTGTTAACACTAATTTAAACATGAACACAGAAAATTGTGTGCAGATATTGATTACCAGATATGGGTTGAAATGTGAAAATTGCCCGAAACACAATCCTTCTTTCAACTTCATATCTCTCGGCATCTGCCGGGTAACCTTGGCAACAGAACAAATCACCACATTCCGTCTTTTCTTTCATGACCCCAATTTATTCGGCACCCGTGGTTCCTGCTGACTCAAACGCAGCTTGCAAGGGAAAAAAAACATGTGTGTTTGATTGTGTCCATCAGCAATATCGTGCAGGGTTACAGCCGCCTCCTCCATCTTCACGGTGTGTCCGGCCGGCAGCATGGAGGAGAGGCTGCTAGCGCACGGATGCTATGCCGTCTTCCAGACAGAGAGGATGTGCATGAAACCACATTTTACTGTCCATCTTTCATCCCCCAGCTTTTGGTTCCAGTAGAAAAGACCTGAATTGTAAAACTTTAACAGCGCCTGTTCCTCCTCTACGACTACAAAGCCACAGCAAATATACTTTTTTTTTTCTTTTACCTCGTCCTTTTACTGCACCGTTCGCTTTCACTTTTTTTCCTGGAATTCGTAGCAATTTTCGGTAAAACTGCATTAGGACAATAAAAAAGTTAGTCCCACTCAATAAATGGTTTTGTCGCGATGTGTCATGCATTCATTATGACAGAATCACATCCACAATTTTAAGCAATCACTGCACATTTGACGTGATTTGTTACTTTGCCCCCGTGTGCGTCGTCATTTAGACCGGAAGTGTCCAAAGTACAGCCTGCGACACTTTTTTTTTTTAAAAACTAAAACAATTTTAAGAAACATGAAAAAGTGGTATGTGGGCGGGGGCGTGGCCTGCGAGCCTGCCGTGGAACGGGCTGTGTCAGGACCTGCCTCGAAGACAGCGACAGGTGCGTAGATGGCCCAGGTGGGCCTAGTATATCTAAATACCTGTCGCCTTTCATTAGCATCAGCCGTGAGGAAACGAGTAGTTGGAGTTGGAGGTGCTGCTGAGAGACGGGCGAACTCAGGAAAGACATTGTGCTGAAAAGTAAAATACTTTGTGCCATTGAAGGGAAATAAAACAGTTATATCCTGAATTTCTGAAGGCTGTGGTGGTCTGAAGAAGTCACTAGAGGGCAACTTCAACATGGTATTAAACAGCAAACAGGTGTAATGTAAAAAGAAAATATTGCAATTTTGATACTAATAACACATAATTGCCATGCAGGTTGTTTTTTTTTACTTTAAAACTGTCATTGCCCAAAAAATACTAGCGACTTATATTCAATAGATGGACCTGGTGTTGATCTACAGATTTAAGCGTTAAATGTAAAAATTCCTCGTTTCCTTGCTGGTGAAACTTTAGTTTAGATCATAAATCATGCCTCTGACCTGGATAGTAGAAGGATGAGGATGTAGTCCGACAAGTTGGGACACTCTGACAGCCAATTTAGACCCGTAAATGGCGAGAACGACAAGAAAATATGCTTTTTTTTTCCACCTCTCGTGAGGGTTATGAGTCATTCTTCCTCCAAATAAGAATATATGAACATTCTAGCATCCTAATGACAGCAGACATTGTACAGTAAAAGGATAGGGCTTTATTGTCATTGCACAAGTAGAACAAACCCGTTCAAGATGAGACAAACAAAGTGTACAGGGTTACAGAACAGGAACGGTGATGCGTCGCCACGAGGCCCCCGTAAAAGATGGGGGAAAAGGTAAAATGCTGGGGAAGAAGATGAGTAGAAAAGTACAATCTAGACTGAGCTCCTAAGGGGGCCCAGTCTGGAGTGGGAAAAAAAACCTCCATGCCTTGCACACATAAACATGTTGCATTTAATCATGACAACTCGCAATAGAAGGGGGGAGTTGGGATCCTAGAGGTCGACTGCTGCTATAAAGCTCTGCCAGCCGTCCATCACCAGGAAGGGAAATCAGGCTGTAAGCTTTCCTACTCACACAGTCACACTAGAAGCCAGTCGTTCGGGTTTGACAGGAGATTTATTCTTTGATTGCTCACACATCCACAATGTCTCGACTTTTCAAGTGTGTCTCTGCTTCCGTCTCTCCGGTCCCAACAACTCCTTGCACCCGGCCGCTGACTGTTAAGGACAAGAGATGATTACTTTAACACGTACCACCTGCGCGACTAATCATCTGACAGCTGTGTCTCTCAGCCAGCACATGCCACGCCCCCGTCTGAGGGTGGGCTGTCTCCAGTCACCCAGACGGGGTCGCTGACCTTCACTCCAACAGTGCACTGATCACAATCCTTCCCTACACAGGCGGTGGTGAACATGTGGGGTGGGGGTGGGGGTGGGGGAGTGTGTATATGCCCATTGTCTTGGGTGCATTGATGTAGTGTCCATAGGCCCGGGGCCGGTCTGCATGCAAGCAAAAGTTTGACTCCGGATGTCGTTGCGGAGGAATGGAGGTCAAAAGTGTCCATCATTGAGGAGTCCTCGGGGGGGATGTTTTCAGAAAAGCCTGTTCCTGTTGTTGCAGCGTCAAGGCCATTCGAGGGAACCAAATCGTAGATTAGGAATGGCTTATATGTTCAATCCGTCCATGCTGGCCCTCATATCCAATTTTCAATCAATCAATCAATGTTTATTTATATAGCCCCAAATCACAAATGTCTCAAAGGACTGCACACATCATTACGACTACGACATCCTCGGAAGAACCCACAAAAGGGCAAGGAAAACTCACACCCAGTGGGCAGGGAGAATTCACATCCAGTGGGACGCCAGTGACAATGCTGACTATGAGAAACCTTGGAACCCCCCCACCCCCAGGGGACCGAAAGCAATGGATGTCAAGCGGGTCTAACATGATACTGTGAAAGTTCAATCCATAGTGGCTCCAACACAGCCGCCAGAGTTCAGTTCAAAGCGGATCCAAGACAGCAGCGAGAGTCCCGCCCATAGGAAACCATCCCAAGCGGAGGCGGATCAGCAGCGTAGAGATGTTCCCAACCGATACACAGGCGAGCGGTCAATTCTGGGTCCCGACGAGCGGTTCATCCTGGGTCTCGACTCTGGACAGCCAGTACTTCATCCATGGTCATCGGACCGGACCCCCTCCACAAGGGAGGGGGGGGGACATAGGAGAAAAAAGAAAAGAAGCGGCAGATCAACTGGTCTAAAAAGGAGGTCTATTTAAAGGCTTTTTCCCTTTCAACAAGATTTTCTATGATGTGATCCATCTTGTGATTCAATTCATATATCGCCCCAGACTGTGATCCCACACCCCGACCCAATCCTTCCATTGCGACGAACGGCCTATGGGTTCCTTGAGTGGCTGCCATCGTCTTACGAATTTGACGATACATCAGAGCAATGCCCAGCCCAATCAACAGGTGCCCCATGATCGCGGCTCCAAAAAGTTAGATGTCTTCCACGTCCTCGATGGAAAGGACTAAGAGGCACATGATTCTCTATTTGTCCCAGGAATCTCTCAGGTACCCCGCAGCAATGGTTCCATCAGGGCAGCCAGGCTCCCCCAAACTTCTTTTCCTCGTCGAATTGAGTCGTGAGTCCAGCTGATCAATTCCATGTCTGATGTTTAGAATTGGATGACAGTGCAAGGAAAGTGGCTTCAAAAAAAGTGTAGACAAGACAAGACAAAGAGAGCAAGCAGGGAGAAGACAAAATGTGACCGCCCTCACCAGAGGCAAGACAGAAAAAAGGTGAGTGATGTTTTATCATGTTTGTTGGCTCTCATGAAGTCTGCAGTGGTGTTGTAAAAAAGAAAACGAAAGTTGTGATGCGTTTTTTAATTAATGTACCGCGTAAGATGTGACTTTAAGGTTTTACTACATACGTATAAAATACTACACGGTCTAGCTCCATCCTATCTTGCCGATTGTATTGTACCATATGTCCCGGCAAGAAATCTGCGTTCAAAAGACTCCGGCTTATTAATGATTCCTAGAGCCCAAAAAAAGTCTGCAGGCTATAGAGCGTTTTCCGTTCGGGCTCCAGTACTCTGGAATGCCCTCCCCGTAACAGTTCGAGATGCTACCTCAGTAGAAGCATTTAAGTCTCACCTTAAAACTCATCTGTATACTCTAGCCTTTAAATAGACCTCCTTTTTAGACCAGTTGATCTGCCGCTTCTTTTCTTTTTTCTCCTATGTCCGGTCCGATGACCATGGATGAAGTACTGGCTGTCCAGAGTCGAGACCCAGGATGGACCGCTCGTCGGGACCCAGGATGGACCGCTCGCCTGTGTATCGGTTGAGGACATCTCTACGCTGCTGAGCCGCCTCTGCTTGAGATGGTTTCCTGTGGACGGGACTCTCGCTGCTGTCTTGGATCCGCTTTGAACTGAACTCTGGCGGCTGTGTTGGAGCCACTATGGATTGAACTTTCACGGTATCATGTTAGACCTGCTCGACATCCATTGCTTTCGGTCCCCTAGAGGGGGGGTTGCCCACATCTGAGGTCCTCTCCAAGGTTTCTCATAGTCAGCATTGTCACTGGCGTCCCACTGGATGTGAATTCTCCCTGCCCACTGGGTGTGAGTTTTCCTTGCCCTTTTGTGGGTTCTTCCGAGGATGTTGTAGTCGTAATGATTTGTGCAGTCCTTTGAGACATTTGTGATTTGGGGCAACATAAATAAACATTGATTGATTGATTGATTGATTGTATGCTTAAAATGAGACACATGGACAAGGAACTCTAAAGTAATGATGAGATTGAATGGTCCACCAGAACAAGAAAGGGTGTTAGTAATCAGTGACTTGAAGGACCTTGAACAATAGAAATGAAAGAGATGATCATGATAAGGAAGTGGAATTTTTGGGAAATGTTCCTTGTTGGCTGTGTACTGTGTGCAGATCAACCGTGTGGACGACCAGCCTGAGAGAAGAACAAATGAGCTGCACAAAATTCAAGTCTTTCGACTTTCATGATCAGATATGCTATGAGTTGGAAAATAACATTGACCCAGATATTCACTTCTATCAGGACTCTAATGTGGACTGTGAGTATTATACTGAAGAACTGTTTCATTTAAATGTTCAAACTGAAGGCTTTTCAGTCATTCATTTTAACAGCAGGAGTCTTTACAGTAACTTTTCCAAAATTAAAGAGTATCTTAAACAAATACAGCAAAGGTTTACCATAATAGCAATTTCAGAGACTTGGTTGAATGATAGTAAGGAATTACTGGATGCTTTAGACCGGGGGTCACCAACGCGGTGCCCGTAAGGACCAGATGAGTCGCCCGCTGGTCAGTTCTAAAAATAGCTCAAATAGCAGCACTTACCAGTGAGCTGCCTCTATTTTTTGAATTTTAATTATTTACTAGCAAGCTGGTGTCGCTTTGCTGGACATCTTTAATTCTAAGAGAGACAAAACTCAAATAGAATTTGAAAATCCAAGAAAATATTTTAAAGACTTGGTCTTCACTTGTTACTTTGCTTCTAATGACTTTCAGAAAGACAACTTTAGAGAAAAAATACAACCTTAAAAATGATTTTAGGATTTTTAAACACATATACCTTTTTACCTTTTAAATTCCTTCCTCTTCTTTCCTGACAATTTCAATCAATATTTAAGTATTTTTGTTATGTTTTATTGTAAAGAATAATAAATACATTTTAATTTAATTCTTCATTTTATCTTCTTAAAAATCTTCTGGCAATTTTAGAAAATTTGTAGAATCAAATTTTTATTCTGGAAAATCTAGAAGAAATAATGATTTGTCTCTGTTAGACGTATAGCTTGGTACAATTTGTTATATATTCTAACAAAGTGCAGATTGGATTTTGACCTATTTAAAACATGTCATCAAAATTCTAAAATTAATCTTAATCAGGAAAAATTATGATGTTCCATAAATTATTTATAAAAAAATTTCAAAAAGATTTGAATTAGCTAGTTTTTCTCTTCATTTTTTTCGGTTGAATTTTGAATTTTAAAGAGTCGAAGTTGAAGATAAACTATGTTTGACATTTTAATTTTCATTTTTTTCGTGTTTTCTCCTCTTTTAAACCGTTCAATTAAGTGTTGTTTTTTTTAATCATTTATTCTATACAAAAAACCTTCCGTAAAAGGAAAAAAAATGTACGACGGAATGGTGTTTAGTGGTGCAAGGACAAATTGTGAAGCAAAATTAAAATTAAATCAAGTGGAAGTTGATAGAGTTTATGGAACTAAATTCTTGGGAATAATAATTGATCATAAACTGTGTTGGAAACCACATATTGAATATATAAAGGGAAAACTATCCAAATCTATTGCTATTCTTTATAAAGTAAGACACTTGCTGAATAAGAAATGCCTGCATATGTTGTATTATTCTTTTATTTTTCCATATTTAACGTATTGTGTTGAAATTTGGGGAAATGTTTATAAAACAAACATAGACCCAATACTAAAACTTCAAAAAATGGTCGTTACAATAATACACAAAGCCTGCTACTATGAACATACCAATTCATTATTTATGAGTTCATGTGTATCAAAATTTTCAGACATTGTGTTTTGAAAAACAATGCAAATGATGTTTGGAGTAAAGAACAACAGCCTTCCAGCTTGTATTCTTAGGTTATTTCTTTTAAGAGGAGTAAACTATAATTTACGGGGATGTTGATTTTTGAAATAGGTAAAGCGAGAAGGCATATAAAATACAAATGTATTTCAGTTTTAGGAGTTAAATGGTGGAACAATCTTGGTAAGGTTTAAAAAAAACCTTGAAAGGTGAAATAATTGAAAATTATACAATTTCATAACAATCACTTTCATCCCATTGTTTTGTTTTGTTTTTTTAACGTTGTTGTTCCAGGCAATCTAATTTTCAGTGAAAGTCTAGGATAGGCAGATATGAGCTTTGGCTTCAGCTTATTCCTTTTTCGGTCATTGTTATTCTTTTCTTTTGTGTGTAAATGTGCATATTTGTTTACGTATAACCTGTACTGTAAAACTGATCACACAAAATGCTTTGATTGATTATATGACCGAAATAAACTTATTTCATTCATTCATTTTACGGACCGTAGATGGTAAAATCCCTAAATTCCTTGCAATAGCTCGTTGAAAAATGTTGTTCTAAAACTGTTTGACAATTTGCTTACAAAGTGGTGACCCTCACTCCATCCTTGTTTGTTAATTACTTAGCATTTCATAGAAGCTGTTTTTATACCCAATCATGGCACCCACGTGTTCCCAATTAGCCTGGGATGTTGCAAATAAGTGTTTGATGAGCATTCCTCAACTTCATCAGTATTTATTGCCACCTTTCCCAACTTCTTTGGCACGTGTTGCTGGCATCAAATTCTAAAGTTAATGATTATTTGCAACAACAAAAAATGTTTATCAGTTTGAACATCAAATATGTTGTCTTTGTGGCATATTCAACTGAATATGGGTTGAAAAGGATTTGCAAATCATTGTATTCTGTTTATATTTACATCTAACACAATTTCCCATATCATATGGAAACGGGGTTTATACATGACATATATACTTACATCATGTATATATTACATGTTATTATGAATGTTACTAGATACTACACATATACTTTACATCATGTATATATTACATTGATTGATTGATTGATACTTTTATTAGTAGATTGCACAGTTCAGTACATATTCTGTATAATTGACCACTAAATGGTAACACCTGAATACGTTTTTCAACTTGTTTAAGTCGGGGTCCATGTTTTTATGAATGTTACTACATGACATATATACTTACATCATGTATATATTACATGTTATTATGAATGTTACGACATGACATATATACTTACATCATGTATATATTACATGTTATTATGAATGTTACTACATGACATATATACTTACATCATGTATATATTACATGTTATTATCAATGTTACTAGATACTACATATTACTTACATCATGTATATATTACATGTTATTATGAATGTTACTACATGACATTTATACTTACATCATGTATATATTATATGTTATTATCAATGTTACTAGATACTACATATGACTTACATCATGTATATATTACATGTTATTATGAATATTACTACATGACATATAAACTTACATCATGTATATATTACATGTTATTATGAATGTTACTACATGACATATAAACTTACATCATGTATGTATTATATGTTATTATGAATGTTACTACATGACATTTATACTTACATCATGTATATATTATATGTTATTAGCAATGTTACTAGATACTACATATGACTTACATCATGTATATATTACATGTTATTATGAATGTTACTACATGACATATAAACTTACATCATGTATATATTACATGTTATTATGAATGTTACTAGATACTACATATGTACTTACATCATGTATATATTACATGTTATTATGAATGTTACTAGATACTACATATATACTTACATCATGTACATATTACATGTTATTATGAATGTTACTACATTACATATACACTTATATCACGTATATATTATGTTAATATGAATGTTACTACATGACATATATACTTACATCATGTATATCCATCCATCCATTTTCTACCGCTTATTCCCTTTTGGAGTCGCGGGGGGCGCTGGCGCCTATCTCAGGTACAATCGGGCGGAAGGCGGGGTACACCCTGGACAAGTCGCCACCTCATCGCAGACATCATGTATATATTACATGTTATTATGATTGTTACTAGATACTACATATGTACTTATATCATGTATACATTACATGTTATTATGAATTTTTTACTACATGACGTATAAACTTACATCATGTATATATTTCATGTTATTATGAATATTACTAGATACTACATATGACTTACATCATGTATATATTACATGTTATTATGATTGTTACTAGATACTACATATGTACTTATATCATGTATACATTACATGTTATTATGAATTTTTTACTACATGACGTATAAACTTACATCATGTATATATTTCATTTTATTATGAATATTACTAGATACTACATATGACTTACATCATGTATATATTACATGTTATTATGAATGGTACTACATGACATATATAATTACATCATGTATATATTACATGTTATCATGAACGTTACCAAATGACATTTATACTTACATCATGTATACATCACATGTTATTATGAATGTTACTAGATACTACATATATACTTACATCATGTATATAGACTCCCTTTTTAGACCAGTTGATCTGCTGTTTCTTTTCTTTTTCTTCTATGTCCCACTCTCCCCTGTGGAGGGGGTCCAGTCCGATCCGGTGGCCATGTACTGCTTGCCTGTGTATCGGCTGGGGACATCTCTGCGCTGCTGATCCGCCTCCGCTTGGGATGGTTTCCTGCTGGCTCCGCTGTGAACGGGACTCTCGCTGCTGTGTTGGATCCGCTTTGGACTGGACTCTCGCGACTGTGTTGGATCCATTGTGGATTGAACTTTCACAGTATCATGTTAGACCCGCTCGACATCCATTGCTTTCCTCCTCTCTAAGGTTCTCATAGTCATTATTGTCACCGACGTCCCACTGGATCATTATTGTCACCGATGTCCCACTGGGTGTGAGTTTTCCTTGCCCTTATGTGGGCCTACCGAGGATGTCGTGGTGGTTTGTGCAGCCCTTTGAGACACTAGTGATTTAGGGCTATATAAGTAAACATTGATTGATTGATTGATGTATATATTACATGTTATTATGAGTGTTACTACATTACATATATACTTACATCACGTATATATTATGTTATTATGAATGTTACTACATGACATATATACTTACATCATGTATATCCATCCATCCATTTTCTACCGCTTATTCCCTTTTGGGGTCGCGGGGGGCGCTGGCGCCTATCTCAGGTACAATCGGGCGGAAGGCGGGGTACACCCTGGACAAGTCGCCACCTCATCGCAGACATCATGTATATATTACATGTTATTATGAATGTTACTAGATACTACATATGTACTTATATCATGTATATATGACATGTTATTATGAATTGTTTACTACATGACGTATAAACTTACATCATGTATATATTTCATGTTATTATGAATGTTACTAGATACTACATATGACTTACATCATGTATATATTACATGTTATTATGAATGGTACTACATGACGTATATACTTACATCATGTATATATTACATGTTGGTATCAATGTTACTAGATACTACATATGTACTAACATCATGTATATATTACATGTTATTATGAATGTTACTAGATACTACATATGTACTTACACCATGTATATATTACATTTTATTATGAACGTTACTACAGGACATTTTTACGTACATCATGTATATATTACATGTTATTATGAATATTACTAGATACTACATATGTACTTACATCATGTATATATTACATGTTATTATGAATGTTACTACATGACATGTATATTTACATCATGTATATATTACATGTTATTATGAACGTTACTACATTACATATATACTTACATCATGTATATATTACATGTTATCATGAACGTTACCACATGACATTTATACTTACATCATGCATACATTACATGTTATTATGAATGTTAATAGATACTACATATGTACTTATATATGTATACATTAGATGTTATTATGAATGTTACTACAAGACATATATACTTACATCATGTATATATTACATGGTATTATGAATGTTACTAGATACTACATATATACTTACATCATGTATATATTACATGTTATTATGAACGTTACTACTTTACATATATACTTACATTATGTATATATTATGTTATTATGAATGTTACTACATGACATATATACTTACATCATGTATATATTACATGTCATTATGAATGTTGCTGGATACTATATTTATACTTACATCATGTATATTTTAAATGTTATTATGAATGTTACTAAATACTGCATATGTACTTACATCATGTATATATTACATGTTATTATCAATGTTAATAGATACTACATATATACTTACATCATGTATATATTACATGTTATTATGAATGTTACTACATGACATATATACTTACATAATGTATATATTATATGTTATTATCAATGTTACTAGATACTACATATGACTTACATCATGTATATATTACATGTTATTATGAATGTTACTACATGACATATAAACTTACATCATGTATATATTACATGTTATTATGAATGTTACTACATGACCTTTAAACTTACATCATGTATATATTTCATGTTATTATGAATGTTACTAGATACTACATATGTACTTACATCATGTATATATCACATGTTATTATGAATGTTACTAGATACTACATATATACTTACATCATGTATACATTACATGTTATTATGAATGTTACTAGATACCAGAGGTGTGGACTCGAGTCACATGACTTGGACTCGAGTCAGACTCGAGTCATGAAGTTGATGACTTTAGACTCGACTTGACAAAATGTAAAAAGACTTGCAACTCGACTTAGACTTTAACATCAATGACTTGTGACTTGACTTGGACTTGAGCCTTTTGGCTTGACATGACTTGCTACTTTCCCCAAAACCCAACGATTAAAAAGTTATTCAGGAGCGCTCCGTATCTTTCATTTTGTACGTGCGTTTGTCAACGTGTGTACGATGACAGCCTGTGCGCTGCCTGTCAGTACAACAGCCAATCAAATTACATCCACGTTGTGTTCGTCACACAGCATTCATCCAATCAAATTGCAGGAAAACCAACGAAGAAGAGCTTTCAAACAACAGAAGAATAAGTGAAGATAATTATGCCATAAAGTGTTTCGTTCGGGTATTAAAAGTACGACTTGGTCAACAAAACAGGAATTGCCGTAAGCAAAACATGCGGTTGGAAGATTACAGACGGAGACGCATCAATTTACAACTTCGTTCGACATTTGAAGTTGCACAAAGAAGGGTAAGTTTTGAATGTAAGCTAGCGTTTATTGGCTGAGTAACGTGACTTTTATTTGCTGTGTAGTTAAATGAGTGAGGCTGTAAACTCACTGCTAACGTTATGAAAATAGACATCTTATAAGTAGACGCAGCATGGAGCGCTACTGCCTGTTGCCGCTGACGTGACGCGCGGCGGCCATCTTGGAGTGGTGATCCGCTCCACTCAGGGCAATTCCTTTGGCAGGAGCAATGAACTGTCAGCACATTTAATTCATATTACCTCACTGAATACCACTGATACTCACGCGCTTTTTTGTCATACGTGTAACTTTGATAAAGGACACATGTCTTGGCGTGTTCATAATTTGCTTAACAGAAATAGAATATTCTTATATGCTATAAGTGACCAGACGTCTGAGATCAAAACTGGGAATATAATCCCAGAGAAGGGGAAAAAAACAGTCAGCTATTTTGAAGTTGAAGAAACAATATGATTAGGTTATATATACATGCATATATCCTACATAAACAATGTATGAATACACTAAATATCTATATATTTTACAGACCTATAGACCAGAAGTTCTCAAATGGGGGTACTTGGAGGTATCCCAAGGGGTACATGATATATTTTTTAAATATTCTAAAAATAGCAAAAATTCAAAATCTTTTACAAATATATTTATTAAAAAATACTTCAACAAAATAAATGATAAATGATAAATGGGTTGTACTTGTATAGCGCTTTTCTACCTTCAAGGTACTCAAAGCGCTTTGACACTACTTCCACATCTACCCATTCATACACACATTCACACACTGATGGAGGGAGCTGCCATGCAAGGCGCTAACCAGCACCCATCAGGAGCAAGGGTGAAGTGTCTTGCTCAGGACACAACGAACGTGACGAGGTTGGTACTAGGTGGAGATTGAACTAGCGACCCTCGGGTTGCGCACGGCAACTCTGCCACTGCGCCACGCCGTCCCATATTCAGGTGTCATATTTTTTCCACATAACTATGTATTTTTGTGTCAGCTAAGTATTCTACTTTCGGACTCCTGCACACAAAAGTGTATACATGGATCATCTAGAAAAACATCCATCCATCCATTTTCTACTGCTTATTCCCTTTTGGGGTCGCGGGGGGCGCTGGCGCCTATCTCAGCTACAATCGGGCGGAAGGCGGGGTACACCCTGGACAAGTCGCCACCTCATCGCAGTCTAGAAAAACACCCACTGTAAATTACAGGTGTTCAGCCAAAAAAGCATTACAGTTATTGCATACATTGGGTCGACTGATTTACAAATGTCTAAAAAATTTAAGCAACATTGGTTAAAAAACAGGGCAAACATTTAACGAAGCTTTTTTTCGGTGGGTTGGGAGGGACAGATAGCCCACAAGACTCTGACCATTTGGTTGTACAAATTTGAAAATATCTTTATAAAAAATTAAAAAAAACAGCCATCTTACTATATATTATATGCATTATATATGAATTATATTATACGAATGTAAATTCATAAACTGTGAAAAGAAATGCAACAGTGCAATATTCAGTGTTGACAGCTAGATTGTTTTGTGGACATGTTCCATAAATATTGATGTTAAAGATTTCTTTTTTGTGAAGAAATGTTTAGAATGAAGTTGATGAATCCAGATGGATTTCTATTACAATCCCCAAAGAGGGCACTTTAAGTTGATTATTACTTCTATGTGTAGAAATCTTTATTTATAATTGAATCACTTGTTTATTTTTCAACGAGTTTTTACTTATTTTTACATATTTTTTTTTTCAAAAAGTTCAAGAAAGACCACTACAAATGTGCAATATTTTGCACTGTTGTACAATTTAATAAATCAGAAACTGATGACATAGTGCTGTATTTTACTTATTTATCTCTTTTTTCAACTAAAAAATTCTTAGCTCTGACTAGGGGGTACTTGAATTAAAAAAATGTTCACAGGGGGTACATTACTGAAAAAAGGTTGAGAACCACTGGTCTAGACTTTATCTCTGTTGCTGCAGCAGCAGATAGTTTATTCTCTCTTGACACTTTGTATTGATATTTTCTATTACATTCTTCCCTTAAATGATCATGTTTACAGTGATTGTTTTATATGTATTTTTCATGTATGTTGCTTTGGACAAAAGTGTCTGCCTAATACTTAAACATATATAAACACTTGAAAGTCTTTATTTCAGCTAAAACCACTAATCTGTTTCACTGGATTCAGAATAAAACCAAATTCTGTTTTACCCAACAAAGTTAGTATTTGACTATTGTTACTTGAATACTTATCTGTGGTTACAATAAAATTAGAATGCATCATAATTAGTGGCGGCTGGTGAATTTTGTTTTAGGTGGGCCTGAAAGTTTGTAAACCAAATACCTGTAGGGGGGTCATCCTCCCCCAGAAGATTTCTTTGTGATTTTCACATACAAATATTGTAGTTCTTTGCTCCTGCTTAACTCTGTGGTAATATTATTTTCACAAAATACAACCAATAGTATGTTAATGTTAAATCTTACTTGTGAAAAGTAATCCCCCAATTCCTATTTTCAACAGTCCGCTCATTTGAGCAGGAAAACGCTGAATTCCAGCCCAGCATGTTTGTTTTATACCTGTCAACTGTCAGTTTAGGCTGCTTGCCGGCTCCTCATCACCACTTCAAGATGGCGGCCAAATTGCTTGCGTCACAGCAGCCAATTCTGCGTCTACTTATGAGATGTCTATGTTTATAACGTCATTGCAAACACGGCAATCTGTTGCGTCCACTGCAGTTCGCTACCTGTTTCATACTTTTTGTCAAGTGATTTTTTTTTTAAGCAGGGTTGCATGAGGTACCTACACATAACGTCACGTTTGTGAATGTATCACACACAGTAACATAACGTTAGACGGCGGTCAGCAACACCGCGTATTTTAGCCACCTACAAAAAGCCAAACATAGTCAAATATTGGTCAGTTAAAATGTGTACTATATTAAGAATATGTGTACATATTCCATAGAGCCCTGACATCTAACAAGTACAGCACTGTTCATTGTTATGTTCATGTATTTGTTGTTTTTCATGTGTACGCACACATAAACACATACAGTATGAGATGAGATCAATGAGATAAGGTGACAACATGACATAAACTGCTTTGGAACTAGTTCCAATGCAATATTCCATGGAAATACAATGTTAACACTTTTGTGCAAATAAGTACAGTTGCACTTGTTTTTTCAAATGTGTTTATACTGTAAAGGAATGAGTTAAATGTTTAGAATAACTGGTTAAAAGTGCTATTATGAAGTGCAAGGTCAGCACTGTTTTTTTTATAATAAATACATACAGCGTTTTAAAAGCATACACAATCTGTGTACATATATTAGTCTGTGGTTAAAAAGACTTGAAATGACTCGAAACCCAAAATGCAGGACTTGGGACATGACTTGAGAATTTCCAGAATTGACTTTGGACTTGACTCGGACTTGCCTGTCTTGACTCGGGACTTGACTCGAGACTTGAGGGCAAAGACTTGAGACTTACTTGTGACTTGCAAAACAATGACTTGGTCCCACCTCTGCTAGATACTACATATATACTTACATCATGTATATATTACATGTTATTATTAATGTTACTACATGACATATATACTTACATCATGTATGTATTACATGTTATTATGAATGTTACTAGATACTACACATATACTTACATCATGTATATATTACATTTATATATTGATTGATACTTTTATTAGTAGATTGCACAGTTCAGTACATATTCCGTACAATTGACCACTAAATGGTAACACCCCAATAAGTTTTTCAACTTGTTTAAGTCGGGGTCCATGTTTTTATGAATGTTACCACATGACATATAAACTTACATCATGTATATATTACATGTTATTATGAATGTTACTAGATACTACATATGTACTTACATTGTGTATATATTACATGTTATTATGAATGTTACTATATGACATATATACTTACATCATGTATATATTATGTTATTATGAATGTTACTACATGACATTTACACTTACATCATGTATATATTACATGTTATTATCAATGTTACTACATACTACATATATACTTACAACATGTATATTTACATGTTATTATCAATGTAACTACATGACATATATACTTACATCATGTTTGTATTACATATTATTATGAATGTTACTACATGACATATATACTTACACCATATATATATTACATGTTATTATGAATGTTACTAGATACTACATATATACTTACATCATGTATATATTACATGTTATTATGAATGTTACTACATGACATATATACTTACATCATGGTCATATTACATGTTATTATGAATGTTACTACATGACATATATACTTACATTGTGTATATATTATATGTTATTATGAATGTTACTACATGACATATGTACTTACATCATGTATATAGTACATGTTATTATGAACGTTACTACATGACATATATACTTACATCATGTATATATTACATGTTATTATGAACGTTACTACATGACATATATACTTACATCATGTATATAAAACCTTAGTGGCGGTATTTGGATGCTTTTTAAGGGCTTCATAGGCAGAATAGAGCGACTCCATTGGGCTCTATTGTACGTCGATTGCATTTATTTAATATTTAGAACACCTTTCTTATGTCTTTCATTGTGTTTGTGAACATTAGGCAAAAATACATAAAAAATGTTAAGACTCCAATTACCTCACATCAAAAATTCCACTTTAAAAAATGTTTTGGGGAAAAGTTTTCACATTTTGGCATTAAAGAAAAACAAAACAGGGGTTTCTTTTGGGGGAACAAGGGCATAAAACATAACAAAATAAAATCAAACTTCATGGCAACAGATAGATGTGAAGTAGATCGAATGAGCTTTAGATATTTAAGTGTTAAAAGTAAAACAACCAGCATCACGATTCGGGGCTGCATGAGTGCTGCCGGCACTGAGGAGCTGCCGTCCGTTGGAGTAAACACGGGATGAGGTGAGTGAGAACTTCCAGTCCAATTATGCCACCTGGACAGACGATTTGATGAGGCGCTACCTGCAGATGTTCCGGTAAATAACCATTAAAAATTACAGCTCATGTTTCCATAATATGTTGTTTTTACTCGGCCACTGATTGCCTTTGAATATGCGGCGGGGTAAAAACACCACATCAGAAAATGGAAGTGTGGACCCGGAAACAAATTTCTATTTCACATTGTTAAAAGGCAATTTGTCTCCGGCTTTTATGAAATAAGCACAGACTGCAGGTAACTTTCTCTTTTCCTTTACTCTTTCCCTCCCATGTGTTTCATCGATTTTATTAACTCACTTCAAAGTAAATTGGCATGAATTTAAAGACAAAAAGAGAATGGAGCTGATTGAAAGTGCATGTTGAAACCAAACGGGAGAAGATTCCGTAACATTTGTAATCGGATGCCCGGTGCAAAAAGTAGCAGAATGCAAAATGTATGTGGCACACAAACAAAATAAGTGAAAGCGAGATAAACACGGAGGGTAAAAGATGCACATATTATGGGGTACATTTTGAAGCTTTTCACAATTTATGCACATACAAGTGAAGTTGTTACATTGTGTAAATGGTAAATAAAAACAGAATACAATGATTTGCAAATCCATATATTCAATTAAAAAGGCCGCAAAGACAATATATTAAATGTTCGAACTAGAAAACGTTGTTATTTTTTGCAGATTTTGGCTCATTTGGAATTGGACGCCTGCAACATGTTTCAAAAAAGCTGGCACTAGTGGCAAAAAAGACTGAGAAAGTTGAGGTACGCTCATCAAACACTTATTTGGAACATCCCACAGGTGAACAGGCTAATTGGGAACAGGTGGGTGCTGTGATTGTGTATAAAAACATCCATCCATCCATTTTCTACCGCTTATTCCCTTTTGGGGTCGCTGGCGCCTATCTCAGCTACAATCGGGCGGAAGGCGGGGTACACCCTGGACAAGTCGCAGGGCCAACACAGATAGACAGACAACATTCACACTCACATTCAAACACTACGGCCAATTTAGTGTTGCCAATCAACCTATCCCCAGGTGCATGTCTTTGGAAGTGGGAGGAAGCCGGAGTACCCGGAGGGAACCCACGCATTCACGGGGAGAACATGCAAACTCCACACAGAAAGATCCCGAGCCTGGATTTGAACCCAGGACTGCAGGAACTTTGTATTGTGAGGCAGACGCATTAAACCCTCTGCCACCGTGATGCCTGTATAAAAACAGTCTCTGTGAAATGCTCACTCATTCACAAACAAGGACGGGGCGAGGGTCACCACTTTGTCAACAAATGCCTGAGCAAATTATTTCAATTTAGGGATTTCAACATCTACGATCCATAATATCATCAAATGGTTCAGAGAATCTGTGTCAGGCTTGCCCCTGACAGTTAGTCTATGTTTTAGTTTTTTCCTCTGCATTTGTCTGCTTCCTGTGTTTAGTATTTCCTGTCTTTTAGTTCCTGTCTAGTGCTCTTATTTTGTCAGCTTCCTGTCTTGTTCCCCTTTTAGCGGCGGCTGATTGGCATCTGGCCACACCTGTTGCCAATCAGCCGGCTCCTATTTGTACCTCCTTTGTCTTGTGTCAGTTGCTGGATCATTGTATTGTCATTCGGACTTGTATTGTCATTTGTATTGTCGTTGCCTCATGTCACTCTTGTGTCTTTGCTACCTGTCGTGTCTGCCATCATTTCAGCTATTACCTGTCGTGCTACATCTTGTCCTGGTCGTCGTAACGGTAAGCTGTTTTTTGTTAGCCATAGCTATTTCCAGTTTTTCTGTTTGTTATCCTCTAGCTTCCATGCTAAAGTTCCTTTTTGTTTCTTGTTAGCTTCTATGCTAAAGGCCTTTTGTTTTTTATCCGCCCCGGTGCGCGCTTTTGGTTTGAACCCTTTGTTTGTTTTTTTCTTAGTATTTATATTAAAATCATGTTTGCTCACTCCATGCCTGCCTCCATCTCTGCATCTTGGGGTTCGTCATCAAATAACTTTGACAATCTGGAGAAATCACTGCACGTAAGCCATGATATCACGGACTTTCGATCCCTCAGGCGGTACTGCATCAAAAAGTGACAACAGTGTGTAAAGGGTATCACCACATGGGCTCAAGAACATTTCAGAAAACCACTTTCAGTAATGACGGAGATAAATACAGTATCTACATATATCCATATTCAAGAGTTATTTCTTTTCTCCATAGTCATATTTGAAAACAGCAAGTGTTTTTCCATTTGTGCTCTTTATGGTTGGCTGCTAAGTAGTGTGCATGTGTTAACCTTGAAGCTGTAGGAATGAGAGGACTAGCCATAACTCCCTTCTTATGTCTTCCTGTCCGGCAGAAGAACAGATATGGGGATTTGCTCTGAAGGGGGAGTTGGAGGGGGGGTGGGGGGGTGGCGAATGGAAAGATACAAGACTTCCAGAGGTTTTTCAGATCAACTTAGGTGAGGCGAATTAAATGTGTTGTTACATAGGTTGGTCTCTCCAAAGCTTTGGAATAAATTGCAAAATTCCCTCGGTGGAACATTGGGTCCAAACGCAACAGTAACTACAGTTGGTCGCTACATCTGTAAGTACAAGTAAAAACTCTACTATGCATTTATCAACAACACTCCGAGCTCAAGATGGACTGATGCAAAGTGGAAAAGTGTTCTGTATGTATATATATATATATATATATATATATATATATATATATATATATATATATATATATATATATATGCATATATCTGTTTATATGTATGTATATATCGCTGGGGCGATAAAATTATATCAATAATGTAATCAGTATAAAATGCGTTCAATAAATGTTATAATTACTTCTATACGTATATATATATATATATATATATATATATATATATATATATATATATATATATATATATATATATATATATATATATATATGTATATATGTATTTGTATATATATATATATACATATGTATAGAAGAAATTAGTGGATCTAACATAATAGTGAAAGTCCAGTCTATAGTGGATCTAACATAATAGTGTAAGAGTCCAGTCCATAGTGGATCTAACATAATATTAAGAAAGTCCAGTCCATCGTGGATCTAACATATTAGTAAGAGTCCGGGCCATAGTGGATCTAATATAATAAAGTGAGAATCCAGTCCATAGTGGATCTAACATAATAGTGAGAGTCTAGTCTATAGTGGATCTAACATAATAGTGTAAGAGTCCCTTCCATAGTGGATTCAACTTAATATTGTGACAGTCCATTCCATAGTGGATTCAACATAATATTGTGAGAGTCCAGTCCATAGTGGATCTAACATAATAGTGAGAGTCCAGTCCATAGTGGATCTAACATAATATTGTGTGAGTCCAGTCCATAGTGGATTCAACATAATATTGTGAGAGTCCAGTCCATAGTGGATCCAACATAATATCGTGAAAGTCCAGTCCATAGTGGATCCAACATAGTAGTGAGAATCCAGTCCTTAGTGGATCTATCATATTAGTAAGAGTCCGGGCCATAGTGGATCTAACATAATATTGTGTGAGTCCAGTCCATAGTGGATTCAACATAATATTGTGAGAGTCCAGTCCATAGTGGATCCAACATAATATTGTGAAAGTCCAGTCCATAGTGGATCCAACATAATAGTGAGAGTTCAGTCCATAGTGGATCTAACATAATAGTGGGAGTCTAGTCCATCGTGGATCTAACATAATATTGTGAAAGTCCAGTCCATAGTGGATCTAACATAATAGTGAGAGTCCAGTCCATAGTGGATCTAACATAATATTGTGTGAGTCCAGTCCATAGTGGATCCAACATAATATTAAGAAAGTCCAGTCCATCGTGGAACTAACATAATATTGTGAAAGTCCAGTCCATAGTGGATATAACATAATATTGTGAAAGTCCAGTCCATAGTGGATCCAACATAATATTGAGAGTTCAGTCCATAGTGGATCTAACATAATAGTGAGAGTCTAGTACATCGTGGATCTAACATAATATTGTGAAAGTCCAGTCCATAGTGGATCCAACATAATAGTGAGAGTCCAGTCCATAGTGGATCTAACATAATAGTAAGAGTCCAGTCCATAGTGGATCTAACATAATATTAAGAAAGTCCAGTCAATCGTGGATCTAACATAATATTGTGAAAGTCCAGTCCATAGTGGATCCAACATAATATTGTGTGAGTCCAGTCCTTAGTGAATCTAACATATTAGTAAGAGTCTGGGCCATAGTGGATCTAATATAATAAAGTGAGAATCCAGTCCATAGTGGATCTAACATAATAGTGAGAGTCCCTTCCATAGTGGAATCAACATAATATTGTGACAGTCTAGTCCAAAGTGGATCCAACATAGTAGTGAGAATCCAGTCCTTAGTGGATCTAACATATTAGTAAGAGTCCGGGCCATAGTGGATCTAATATAATGTTGTGAAAGTCCATTCCATAGTGGCTCCAACATAAAAGTGAGATTTCAGTCCATAGTGGATCTAACATATTAGTGAGAGTTCAGTCCATAGTGGATCTAACATAATAGTGAGAGTTCAGTCCATAGTGGATCCAACATAATAGTGAGAGTTCAGTCCATAGAGGATCTAACATAATAGTGAGAGTCCAGTCCATAGTGGATCTAACATAATAGTGTAAGAGTCCCTTCCATAGTGGATTCAACTTTATATTGTGAGAGTCCAGTCCATAGTGGATCAAACATAATAGTGAGAGTCCAGTCCATAGTGGATCTAACATAATATTTTGTGAGTCCAGTCCATAGTGGATTCAACATACTATTGTGAGAGTCCAGTCCATAGTGGATCCAACATAATATTGTGAAAGTCCAGTCCATAGTGGATCCAACATAATAGTGAGAGTCTAGTCCATCGTGGATCTAACATAATATTGTGAAAGTCCAGTCCATAGTGGATCCAACATAATAGTGAGAGTTCAGTCCATAGTGGATCCAACATAATAGTGAGAGTTCAGTCCATAGTGGATCCAACATAATAGTGAGAGTTCAGTCCATAGTGGATCCAACATAATAGTGAGAGTCTAGTCCATCGTGGATCTAACATAATATTGTGAAAGTCCAGTCCGTAGTGGATCTAGCATAATAGTGAGAGTCCAGTCCATAGTGGATCTAACATAATAGTGTAAGAGTCCCTTCCATAGTGGATTCAACTTTATATTGTGAGAGTCCAGTCCATAGTGGATCAAACATAATAGTGAGAGTCCAGTCCATAGTGGATCTAACATAATATTTTGTGAGTCCAGTCCATAGTGGATTCAACATACTATTGTGAGAGTCCAGTCCATAGTGGATCCAACATAATATTGTGAAAGTCCAGTCCATAGTGGATCCAACATAATAGTGAGAGTCTAGTCCATCGTGGATCTAACATAATATTGTGAAAGTCCAGTCCATAGTGGATCCAACATAATAGTGAGAGTTCAGTCCATAGTGGATCCAACATAATAGTGAGAGTTCAGTCCATAGTGGATCCAACATAATAGTGAGAGTTCAGTCCATAGTGGATCCAACATAATAGTGAGAGTCTAGTCCATCGTGGATCTAACATAATATTGTGAAAGTCCAGTCCGTAGTGGATCTAGCATAATAGTGAGAGTCCAGTCCATAGTGGATCTAACATAATAGTGTTAGTCCAGTCCATAGTGGATTCAACATAATATTGTGAAAGTCCAGTCCATAGTGGATCCAACATAATATTAAGAAAGTCCAGTCCATCTTGGATCTAACATAATATTGTGAAAGTCCAGTCCATAGTGGATCTAACATAATATTGTGAAAGTCCAGTCCATAGTGGATCCAACATAATAGTGAGAGTCTAGTCCATCGTGGATCTAACATGATATTGTGAAAGTCCAGTCCATAGTGGATCCAACATAATAGTGAGAGTCCAGTCCATAGTGGATCTAACATAATAGTAAGAGTCCAGTCCATAGTGGATCTAACATAATATTAAGAAATTCCAGTCCATCGTGGATCTAACATAATATTGTGAAAGTCCAGTCCATAGTGGATCCAACATAATATTGTGTGAGTCCAGTCCTTAGTGAATCTAACATATTGGTAAGAGTCTGGGCCATAGTGGATCTAATATAATAAAGTGAGAATCCAGTCCATAGTGGATCTAACATTATAGTGAGAGTCAAGTCTATATTGGATCTAACATAATAGTGAGAGTCCCTTCCATAGTGGATTCAACATAATATTGTGACAGTCTAGTCCATAGTGGATCCAACATAATATTGTGAAAGTCCAGTCCATAGTGGATCCAACATAGTAGTGAGAATCCAGTCCTTAGTGGATCTAACATATTAGTAAGAGTCAGGGCCATAGTGGATCTAATATAATATTGTGAAAGTCCAGTCCATAGTGGATCCAACATAAAAGTGAGAGTCCAGTCCATACTGGATCTAACATATTAGTGAGAGTTCAGTCCATAGAGGATCTAACATAATAGTGAGAGTCCAGTCCGTAGTGGATCTAACATAATAGTGTAAGAGTCCAGTCCATAGTGGATTCAACATAATATTGCGAAAGTCCATTCCATAGTTGATCTAACATAATAGTGAGAGTTCAGTCCATAGTGGATCTAACATAGTAGTGAGAATCCAGTCCATAGTGGATCCAACATAATAGTGAGAGTCTAGTCTATAGTGGATCTAACATAATAGTGTAAGAGTCCAGTCCATAGTGGATCTAACATAATAGTGAGAGTCCAGTCCATAGTAGATCAAAAATAATAGTTTAAGAGTCCAGTCAATAGTGGATCTAACATATTAGTGAGAGTCCAGTCTATAGCGGATCTAACATAATAGTGTAAGAGTCCCTTCCATTGTGGATTCAACAAAATATTGTGAAAGTCCAGTCCATAGTGGATCTAACATAATAGTAAGAGTCCAGTCTATAGTGGATCTAACATAATAGTGTAAGAGTCCCTTCCATAGTGGATTCAACATAATATTGTGTGAGTCCAGTCCATAGTGGATCTAACATAATATTAAGAAAGTCCAGTCCATAGTGGATCCAACATAATATTGTGTGAGTCCAGTCTATAGTGGATCCAACATAATATTGTGTGAGTCCAGTCGATAGTGGATCTAACATATTAGTGAGAGTCCGGGCCATAGTGGATCTGAATTAATAAAGTTAGAGTCCAGTCCATAGTTGATCTAACATAATAGTGTGAGTCCAGTCAATAGTGGATCTAACATAATATTAGGAAAGTCCAGTCCATAGTGGATCCAACATAATATTGTGAAAGTCCAGTCCATAGTGGATCTAACATAATAGTGAGAGAGTCTAGTCCATAGTGGATCTAACATAATAGTGAGAGTCCAGTCTATAGTAGATCTAACATAATAGTTTAAGAGTCCAGTCAATAGTAGATCTAACATAATAGTGAGGGTTCAATCTATTGTGGATCTAACATAATATTGTGAAAGTCCAGTCCATAGTGGATCCAACATAATATTGTGTGAGTCCAGTCCTTAGTGGGTCTAACATATTGGTAAGAGTCCGGGCCATAGTTGATCTAATATAATACAGTGAGAATCCAGTCCATAGTGGATCTAACATAATAGTGAGAGTCTAGTCTATAGTGGATCTAACATAATGGTGTAAGAGTCCCTTCCATAGTGGATCTAACATAATATTTTGAAAGTCCAGTCCATAGTGGATCCAACATAATATTGTGTGAGACCAGTCCATAGTGGATTTAACATTATAGTGAGGGTTCAGTCCATAGTGGATCCAACATAATATTGTGTGAGTCCAGTCCATAGTAGATCTAACATATTAGTAAGAGTCCGGGCCATGGTGGATCTAATATAATAAAGTGATAATCCAGTCCATAGTGGATCTAACATAATAGTGTAAGAGTCCCTTCCATAGTGGATTCAACATAATATTGTGAAAGTCCAGTCCATAGTGGATCTAACATAATAGTGAGAGTTCAGTCCATAGTGGATCTAACATAATAGTGTAAGAGTCCCTTCCATAGTGGATTCAACATAATATTGTGAAAGTCCAGTCCATAGTGGATCTAACATAATAGTGAGAGTCCAGTCTATAGTGAATCTAACATAATAGTGTAAGAGTCCCTTCCATAGTGGATTCAACATATTATTGTGAAAGTCCAGTCCATAGAGGATCTAACATAATATTGTGTGAGTCCAGTCCATAGTGGATGTAACATATTAGTGAGAGTCCGGGCCATAGTAGATCTAATATAATAAAGTTAGAGTCCAATCCATAGTGGATCTAACATAATATTGTGAAAGTCCAGTCCATAGTGGATCTAACATATTAGTAAGAGTCCGGGCCATAGTGGATCTAATATAATAAAGTGAGAATCCAGTCCATAGTGGATCTAACATAATAGTGAGAGTCTAGTCTATAGTGGATCTAACATAATAGTGTAAGAGTCCAGTCCATAGTGGATCTAACATAATAGTGAGAGTCCAGTCCATCGTGGATCTAACATAATAGTGTAAGAGTCAATTCCATAGTGGATCTAACATAATAATGTGACAATCCAGTCCATAGTAGATCCAACATAATATTGTGAAAGTCGAGTCCATAGTGGATCCAACATAATAATGTGTGAGTCCAGGCCATAGTTTATTTAACATAATAGTGAGGGTTCAGTCTATTGTGGATCTAACATAATATTGTGAAAGTCCAGTCCATAGTTGATCCAACATAATATTGTGTGAGTCCAGTCCTTAGTGGGTCTAACATATTAGTAAGAGTCCGGGCCATAGTGGATCTAATATAATAAAGTGAGAATCCAGTCCATAGTGGATCTAACATAATAGTGAAAGTCTAGTCTATAGTGGAGCTAACATAATGCTGTAAGAGTCCCTTCCATAGTGGATCTAACATAATATTGTGTGAGTCCAGTCCATAGTGGATTTAACATAATAGTGAGGGTTCAGTCCATAGTGGATCCAACATAATAGTTAAAGTCCAGTCCATAGTCGATCCAACTTAACAGTGAACATCCAGTCCATACTGGATCTAACATAATATAGTGAAAGTCCAGTCCATTGTGGATTTAACATAATAGTAAAGGTCAAGTCCATAGTGGATCAAACATAATGTAGTTAAAGTCCAGTCCATAGTGGATCTAACATAATAGTGAGAGTCCAGTCCATACTGGATCTAACATAATCTAGTTAAAGTCCAGTCCATAGTTGATCTAACATAATAGTGAGAGTCCAGTCCATAGTGGATCAAACATAATAGTGAAAGTCCAGTCCATAGTGGGTCTAACATAATATTGTGAAAGTCCAGTCCATAGTGGATCCAACATAATATTGTGTGAGTCCAGTCCATAGTGGATTTAACATAATAGTGAGGGTTCAGTCCATAGTGGATGTAACATAATATTGTGAAAGTCCAGTCCATAGTGGATCCAACATAATAGTTAAAGTCCAGTCCATAGTCGATCCAACATAATAGTGAACCTCCAGTCCATACTGGATCCAACATAATATAGTGAAAGTCCAGTCCATTGTGGATTTAACATAATAGTAAAGGTCAAGTCCATAGTGGATCAAACATAATGTAGTTAAAGTCCAGTCAATAGTGGATCTAACATAATAGTGAGAGTCCAGTCCGTACTGGATCTGACATAATCTAGTTAAAGTCCAGTCCATAGTGGATCAAACATAATACTGAAAGTCCAGTCCATAGTGGGTCTAACATAATAGTGGGAGTGTAGTCCATATTGTATCCAACATAATAGTGAGAGTCCAGTCCATAGTGGATCTAACATAATAGTGAAAGTCCAGTTCATAGCGGATCTAACATAATAGTGACAGTCCAGTTCATAATGGATCCAACATAATAGTGACAGTCCAGTCCATAGTAGATCCAACATAATAGTGTGAGAGTCCAGTCCATAGTGGATCTAAGATAATAGCGACAGTCCAGTCTATAGTGGCTTTAACATAATAGTGAGATTCTAGTCCATAGTGGATCTAACATAATAGTCTGAGAGTCCAGTCCATTTTGGATCCAACATAGTAGTGAGAGTCCAGTCCATAGTGGATCTAACATAATAGTGAGACTCCAGTCCATAGTGGATTTAACATAATAGTGAGAGTCCAGTCCATAGCGGATCCAACATAATAGTGACAGTCCAGTTCATAGTGGATCAAACATAATAGTGAAAGTCCAGTCCATAGTGGATCTAACATAATAGTGAAACTCCAGTCCATAGTGGATCTAACATAATAGTGACAGTCCAGTCCATAGTGGATCCAACATAATAGTGAGAGTCCAGTATATAGTGGCTTTAACATAATAGTGAGATTCTAGTCCATAGTGGATCTAACATAATAGTGAGAGTCCAGTCCATTTTGGATCCAACATAATAGTGAGACTCCAGTCCATAGTGGATCAAACATAATAGTGAGAGTCCAGTCCATAGTGGATCTGACATAATAGTGAGAGTCCAGTTCATAGTGGACTCTGGACATTGTCAGCCATTGCTCCTCGTGAGAAATGCCCATGTAACATAAATTGTCCGCCATTGCTCTTTACGAGAAGTCCAGGTCCAAAGCAAGTGTGAGGGATGACCAATTGCCAGAAGAATGGATGGTTCGGCCCGCGATTGCTTTGGTACCAGAAAGTGCTCGACGCCTCGCATGCGGCAACATTTTTGTGGCTCAGCAAAGCACATCTGATCTTTCTGGCTGTAATCAATAGCAGGGATGAGATAGAATCATGTGGTCCAGTATTATAGATCCATCTCTCTCTGGTAGTACACTCTGTGTTTAATGAGGCCTGATGACATCACGTCTGTTGTACGAGACACACAAAGAATGGTTCATGGTCATTAGGCGGACCTTGTGTGTCAGCCGGCAGGAACAAGAAGAGATGACGTGGTCTTCTTTAGACGGGCCATAGAAGAAGGTAATGAAGCAATGAAACACAAGCGCTTTGTAATTTGTCTCTTTTGTGAACCTCTCGTCAATGTCAGCAGCTCTGGCCTTAAAAAAAAAAAAAAAACGAATAATGATGATGATGTCAACGTCGTCCTTCAGAACTCCGTTAGAACACAAACGGACTGTCGTCTGTTAATTGATTTAAAAATGAAAAATTATATAAAAACTGCTCGAGAATTATTACACAAAATATTACATCACACACATATTTATGTAAATAAAGACAAATACTACACGGTCTAGCTCCATCCTATGTTGCTGATTGTATTGTACCATGTGTCCCGGCAAGAAATCTGCCTTCAAAGAACTCCAACTTATTAGTGATTCCCAGAGCCCCAAAAAAGTCTGCAGGCTATAGAGCATTTTTATTGGGGTTCCAGTACTCTGGAATGCCCTCCCAGTGACAGTTGGAGATGCTACCTCAGTAGAAGCATTTAAGTCTCACCTTAAAACTCATTTGTATACACTAACCTTTAAATAGACTCCCTTTTTATACCAGTTGATCTGCCATTTCTTTTCTGCAAGAGGACGGATTTGTTGACCACAGATGATGTCTGTCCAAAGTCGAGACCCAGGGTGGACTACTCATCTGTGCATCAGTTGGGGACATCTCTGCACTGCTAACCTGTTTCCGCTCAAGATGATCTCCTGCTGGCCCCACTATGGACTGGACTCTCTCACTATTATGTTAGATTCACTGTGGACTGGACACTCACCATTATGTTAGATCCACTATGGACTGGACTCTCACTATTATGTTAGATCCACTATGGACTGGACTCTCTCACTATTATGTTAGATCCACTGTGGACTGGACACTCATTATTATGTTAGATCCACTATGGACTGGACTCTCACTATTATGTTAGATCCACTATGGACTGGACTCTCTCACTATTATGTTAGATCCACTATGGACTGGACTCTCTCACTATTATGTTAGATCCACTATGGACTGGACTCTCACTATTATGTTAGATCCACTATGGACTGGACTCTCTCACTATTATGGTAGATCCACTATAGATTGGACTCTCGCTATTATGCTAGATCCACTATGGACTAGACTCTCACTATTATGTTAGATCCACTATGGACTGGACTCTCTCACTATTATGTTAGATCCACTATGGACTGGACTCTCACTATTATGTTAGATCCACTATGGACTGGACTCTCTCACTATTATGTTAGATCCACTGTGGACTGGACACTCACTATTATGTTAGATCCACTATGGACTGGACTCTCACTATTATGTTAGATCCACTATGGACTGGACTCTCTCACTATTATGTTAGATCCACTATGGACTGGACTCTCTCACTAGTATGTTAGATCCACTATGGACTGGACTCTCACTATTATGTTAGATCCACTATGGACTGGACTCTCTCACTATTATGGTAGATCCACTATAGACTGGACTCTCGCTATTATGCTAGATCCACTATGGACTAGACTCTCACTATTATGTTAGATCCACTATGGACTGGACTCTCTCACTATTATGTTAGATCCACTATGGACTGGACTCTCACTATTATGTTAGATCCACTATGGACTGGACTCTCTCACTATTATGTTAGATCCACTGTGGACTGGACACTCACTATTATGTTAGATCCACTATGGACTGGACTCTCACTATTATGTTAGATCCACTATGGACTGGACTCTCTCACTATTATGTTAGATCCACTATGGACTGGACTCTCTCACTAGTATGTTAGATCCACTATGGACTGGACTCTCACTATTATGTTAGATCCACTATGGACTGGACTCTCTCACTATTATGGTAGATCCACTATAGACTGGACTCTCGCTATTATGCTAGATCCACTATGGACTAGACTCCCACTATTATGTTAGATCCACTATGGACTGGACTCTCTCACTATTATGTTAGATCCACTATGGACTGGACTCTCACTATTATGTTAGATCCACTATGGACTGGACTCTCTCACTATTATGTTAGATCCACTGTGGACTGGACACTCACTATTATGTTAGATCCACTATGGACTGGACTCTCACTATTATGTTAGATCCACTATGGACTGGACTCTCTCACTATTATGTTAGATCCACTATGGACTGGACTCTCTCACTAGTATGTTAGATCCACTATGGACTGGACTCTCACTATTATGTTGGATCCACTATGGACTGGACTCTCTCACTATTATGGTAGATCCACTATAGACTGGACTCTCGCTATTATGCTAGATCCACTATGGACTAGACTCTCACTATTATGTTAGATCCACTATGTACTGGACTCTCACTATTATGTTAGATCCACTATTGACTGGACTCTCTCACTATTGTGTTAGATCCACTATGGACTGGAGTCTCACACTTTTATGTTGAATCCACAATGAACTGGACTCCCACTATTATGTTGGATCCACTATGGACTGGACTCTCACTATTATGTTGGATCCACTATGGACTGGACTCTCACTATTATGTTGGATCCACTTTGGACTGGACTCTCACTATTATGTTAGATCCACTATGGACTGGACACTCACTATTATGTTGGATCCACTATGGACTGGACTCTCACACCTTTATGTTTGATCCTTTATGGACTGGACTCTCACACTATTATGTTAGATCCACTATGGACTGGACTCTCACTATTATGATCTATCCACTATGGATTGGACTCTCACTATTATGTTAGATCCACTATGGACTGGACTCTCACTATTATGTTGTTGGATCCATTATGGACTAGACCCTCACTAGAATGCTAGATCCACCATGGACTGGACTCACACACTATTATGGTAGATCCACTATGGACTGGACTCTTACTATTATGTTAGATCCACTATGGACTGGACTCTCACTATTATGTTGGATCCACTATGGACTGGACTCTCACTATTATGTTAGATCCACTATGGACTGGACTCTCACTATTATGTTGGATCCACTATGGACTGGACTCTCACTATTATGTTAGATCCACTATGGACTGGACTCTCACACTATTATGTTAGATCCACTATGGGCTGGACTCTCACACTATTATGTTGGATCCACTATGGACTGGAACTTCACACTATTATTTTAGATCCACTGGACTCTCACAATATATTGCTGGATCCACTCAAAGTCCATTGCACCGGTTGCCCAGGTTTCTCATTGTCATCCCACTTTGTTGAGTTTTTTCTTGCCCTGATTTGGAGTTGTTGTGGCTTGTGCAGCCCTTTGAGACACCTGTGATTTGGGGCTATATAAGTTAACACTGATTGATTGAGGAACTTGTTGCATGGAGCAAACAAAACAGCCAGACTGAGTGTGGCGAAAAGCAGGAGTAAATAGCTCTCTGATTAGTGCCCTGGAGCAGGTGAGCGTCCCGAACACTACTCAGAGGCAGGTGAATATAATCCGCCCCTTGGTAACTGAAACACAAACCCAGGGGTGCTGAAAACAGAACTAAGGGAGTCAAACTAAAATCAAACATGATCCGGGCTACGGATCATGACAATATCTGCTGTACAGATGTTCTCTTGTTGCCTTATTTGTGTTGGACTTTATGAAATGTTTGGAAATTTGATCAAACTAAACCAGTTTTTACAGCTGTTTACTTCATAGAGAATTGTGGTTACTCATACAACTGGCACCCAAGTCCGAGTCCATGGTTCTCGCCCGAAAAAGGGTGGAGTGCCATCTCCAGGTCAAGGAGGAGACCCTGCCCCAAGTGGAGGAGTTCAAGTACCTCGGAGTCCTGGTCATGGAACTGTGGACCAGCTTTATACTCTGGGCAGGGTCCCTGAGGGTGCTTGGGAGTTTTCCCAACCAGTCTGCATGTGCTTTGTGGACTTGGAGAAGGCATTGGACCGTGTCCCTCGGGAAGTCCTGTGGGGAGTGCTCAGAGAGTATGGGGCATCAGACTGTCTGATTGTGGTGGTCCGCTCCCTGTATGATCAGTGTCAGAGCTTGGTCCGCATTGCCGGCAGTAAGTCGGACACGTTTCCAGTGAGGGTTGGACTCCGCCAAGGCTGCCCTTTGTCACCCATTCTGTTCATAACTTTTATGGACAGGATCTCTAGGCGCAGTCATGGCGTTGAGGCGATCCGGTTTGGTGGCTGCAGGATTAGGTCTCTGCTTTTTGCAGATGATGTGGTCCGGATGGCTTCATCTGGCCAGGATCTTCAGCTCTCACTGGGTCGGTTCGCAGCAGAGTGTGAAGCGACCGGGATGAGAATCAGCACCTCCACAACCGAGTCCTTGGTTCTCGCTCGGCAAAGGGTGGAGTGCCATCTACGAGTTGCGGAGGAGACCCTGCCCCAAGTGGAGGAGTTCAAGTACCTCGGAGTCTTGTTCACGAGTGGGGGAAGAGTGGATTTTGAGATGGACAGGCGGATCGGTGCGGCGTCTTCAGTAATGCGGACGCTTTATCGATCCGGCCGATTTACGTTCCCATCCTCACCTATGGTCATGAGCTTTGGATTATGACCGAAAGGACACGATCATGGGTGAAATAAGATTCCTCCGCCGGGTGGCGGGTCTCTGCCTTAAAGATAGGGTGAGAAGCTCTGTCATCCGGGAGGGACTCAAAGTAAAGCTGTTGCTCCTCCACATGGAGAGGAGCCAGATGAGGTGGTTCGGACATCTGGTCAGGATGCCACCCGAATGCCTCCCTAGGGAGGTGTTTAAGTCACATCCGACCGGCAGGAGGCCACGGGGAAGACCCAGGACACTTTGGGAAGACTATGTCTCCCGGCCGGCCTGGGAACGCATCGGGATCCCCTGGGAAGAGCTGGACCAAGTGGCTGGGGAGAGGAAAAGCTGGGCTTCCCTGCTTAGGCTGCTTCCCCCGTAACCCGACCTTGGATAAGCGGAAGAAGGTGGATAGATGGATAGCAGCGCGGCAATTTATTAGTACGGGTATACCGTACAACCCTAGTTCTACAGTTATCGTCATTGGTTTCCTCCCACCTGTATGGAGTGGCATCAAAGAATCTAAATGCGATAGAAGAGTCGATAGTCTATCTTTCTGTTTAAATTATTTTTTTCGCATGAGTCAGGCTACATTGCGAAGCTCTTTAAAGAGCAGACGAGAATGCGGTGCGATATTTGTGTCAGGTGGGTTTGCAACAAGACCGCCCACTGCAGCACAATCAGCTCTGGAGCCGAGAGCACAGGAGTCATTACGAATACCGTTTATTATTCATGTGCACACTCACAGAGTCTTCTCACAACAACACCCGTCCTCTGCTAGAGCGAGTGTGTGTTCAAAAAGGGGGGCGGGGGGGAAACATCTGGTCACTGGAAGCTTGGCATGGAGTCTGATATGAGACCTCGTTTAACATTCACACGGGGACTCTCGCCATCATCCAGGAACACTTACTGTAGGATTCAATTATCATTTGGGCCTAACAGGGTTTGCATCGATAATGCATCCGGGACTATGGACGACAAACCTGTTTTTCTTCCACTCAGTGAGGGAATTGTGGCCCGAGACAGCAAACCTTGTCCTGGGAGAACCCATTATGTCGCTTTACTTCACAACCTTGTTGATACACCACAAGACATTCTTTTGAATTATACAGAACACACTCTGGTGGATGCTAACGCTACTTCAACATTGCATTAGTTCATTTGATAAGAACGTCTCGGAATGATCTTTGCGGTAAACTGAAAAGAGCTGCAGCCAGCCACCGTAACCCCCACTCTCCCCCTGAGTTGTATGTTGTAATATGAATATGTGTTTTGCTACTGAGCTTTTTCAGCATTGCATTAGTTAATGGCTTCACGGTGGCAGAGGGGTTAGTGCGTCTGCCTCACAATACGAAGGTCCTGCAGTCTTGGGTTCAAATCCAGGCTCGGGATCTTTCTGTGTGGAGTTTGCATGTTCTCCCCGTGAATGCGTGGGTTCCCTCCGGGTACTCCGGCTTCCTCCCACCTCCAAAGACATGCACTTGGGGATAGGTTGATTGGCAACACTAAATGGTCCCTAGTGTGTGAATGTGAGTGTGAATGTTGTCTGTCTATCTGTGTTGGCCCTGCAATGAGGTGGCGACTTGTCCAGGGTGTACCCCGCCTTCCGCCCGATTCTAGCTGAGATAGGCGCCAGCGCCCCCCGCGACCCCAAAAGGGAATAAGCGGTAGAAAATGGATGGATGGGCATTAGTTCATTTAATAAGAACGTCTTGAAATGATCTCCATGAGAAAACCAATAAAATACTGGTCATTCTTTTTTTACGACACTTTTAAGTACTGTATTGCTTATATAGTGTCACACAAGGGTTGTCTTGTCTTGGGGTTTTTTTGTCTTGTGAATTGCATGTTTTATTTTGAAAAGCAACTCCTCTTGTTTCAGATCACTTGCCCTTCCTCTTGTGTCATCAGTCAGACGTCATCCCAGATTGTTTCCACCTGTTTCCCAATACCCTCATGTGTCATATAAGCCCACACCTCCCCTTGTTCTGTGCCAGATTGTCTGGAGTTTTCATGTCAATGTCCATGCCTTGCCTCGCCTCATGCTTATTTTCCTGGATCCTGAATTCCCACGGTGCTATTCTGAGTTTGACTTTTTCTCCTCCTCAGTAGAGTGAACTTTGTTTTTTAGTTTGTTTCAACCGAAGTGGTATTATTTTTTTCCTACTAATCTTTCTTTCTTCATATTTTTTTAGTGATTTTTTGTTTACCATTATTAGATTAAGATTAAGTGTAGAAATTGTCATAGTCATAAATTTCATAGCAGATACGGCGCAAATTATAGTGTGTCTTTGTTTTTGTATTTTCCTCCTTTTAGGAGTGATCCTGGGTTATTCGCTTTTTTGGAAGCTATTTCGCCGACAGTTTTTGTTATTTTTAGATATTTTATTACTCTGACTCGAGCCGTCAAAATAAAAACCCTACTAAGTATCCCTACTCTGCATCTGAGTTCATTCCTTTGTCCAAGCCTGACACATAGTAATGACAAAATTGTTCTTCGATTGCAATAATAAACATATGTCTAATGTACCGTAAGATTTTCTTGTTAAAATAAAGCCAATAGGATGAATTTGAGGACCAGTCTTAGACAATTTAAAGTGCAAAACAAATGTTATTTTCACTCGCATGCAAAAAATTCTAACTTGGAACGTTTCCCTGGCTGGAGACTCTCCTGAAGGACGGTGCGGCGAAGACACAACAAAGTCCATTCTTGTCACTCATGGACCAAAAAAACTGTTGTTGACTTTGGACTGACTGAGAAGAACACCAAGGCCATGGAGCAGAGGTTCCTGGCTAGTTTACACACAAACATGCATCCACAAAAAATATACGCCACACACACACATACCCCACCCCCTATCCAGCGCCCTAGACGCGAATCCCTTAAGAGTGATGGACAGCTGGGCAGCACCTGAAAAGCTGCAGCCAGCCACCATAGCCCCCACTCCCTCCCCTTGAGTTTTATGTTGTAATATGTACATGTGCTTTGCTATGGAGTTTTTTTCAACATTTTTTCCCCACTCCAGACTAGTCTAGATTGTATTTTTGTACTCATCCTCTTATTCCCATCTTGCCTTGTGGCGACCCATCAGCGTTCCTGTTCTTTAATCCTGTACACTGTTTGTGCTGAAAAAAAAGTGTTGTTGGACTCGTGCAATGGCAATAAATACCTACCTACCTACCGATAATGCCATTTTTGTGGTCCACTTTATTTAGAAAAGTATCAAAAATAATCGAAATACATTTTGGTACCGGTACAAAAATATTGGTATCGGGACAACCCGACATTCAGGTTGTATCTGAATTCAAACGATCCGATTCCAATGGGATTTACTCTACCTCGTGATGTGGTCTGAGTCTGATGCAAAAAGATCGGTGTGAAATATCTCCAGCTGTCATAGTGTGGGTTGCAAGGACCATCGATACAGTCGGTCGCGCCAATTTCTAGCGCGACCTCTCTTCCTGCTCGTCTTGGCGCGCCTTTCGGTGGTCGGTGACTGCGTCTTCCTCGGGGGCTCATGTCTCTTCTGGTCGCTCTCGTTGTCTTTTTCGTCTGTAGTTTCCTCTCCTACTTCTGCCACGATTGCTCCTCCTTCTCCCCTTTTAAAGTGCAGGAGCAGATGCAGGGATTGAGAGCAGGTGTGTGGTTTACGCACCTGACTCTGATGGCTGCAGCGTAGCTCCAAGCGTGCTCCGCCTCTCCGCTCCGTTGCATGCTCCGCCTCCTCGCCGCCATTTTTGGTAGGACCACTGTTGGTCCTATCCTGCTGTCGGCTCGTCGGCTCCGCCTCTCCACAATATGATTTGAAGCACTTTGGAGCGTTTAGACTGGCAAAAAAAACTCCCGTCCGTGTCGCTGGAGGGAAAAATAATCCGATTTGATGTGCAGTGTAAACGATGTCAATATCCTGTCACTATTTGGTCGGTATCGAAACACCTGATTGGCACCAAGACCACGTCACTTCCTGTCAGTTTGTTTGATGCCAGTTATGTTCGTCCATTTGTTCAATAACAGTGTCTTTTGAAAGACTGCAAACAAAAACAAAAAAATATATATTTTTTAAAAACAGTATTTATTTATAAAAGTACATAAACGCTGTGCTTGGCATCCTTAAATGCTGAATAAAGGAATATTTTTCATTACTTTATTTACATCAAGTACATTCATTCCCAATGCTTACAATAGAAAAGTATACTTTTTGCTCGGCAGCAGATACAGATTTAAGTTAAAACTTGTTTAAAGATATCAACATTTTCATGAAAAAATTAGGCAGTGTGTCATTTCTTGCAATGACAGAAGAGTGAAAGTGGTTGAAATTGTTTAGTTTGGTTTAGTTTAGGTCAGTTTAGTTTAATTTAATTTAATTTAGTTGATTAAGGATCCCCATTTGTCTATACCGCAATGGAGACTATTCTTCCTGGGGTCCAGGCAAAAAAACATCCCACATATACAAAACTAAAGATTATAGTGCAGTACAACACGATCAAATTATGAAATGTTGTAATGCAAAAATAGCAACAGCAAAAAAACTGAATAAAACACACACATATATATGTATATATATATATATATATATATATATATATATATATATATATATATATATATATATATATAGTGCATTAATAAAGTCTAATGTCATGTCCACTTTGTTGTGTTACTGTCATTTCATTGGTTGTTGCCAAATTTTCCCCACCCCACCCACTTGCACAACTGCGGCCAATCACAGTTGGCCTTGTGGATTGGCTCATGCGACAACCAATGAAATGACAGGAAAACAACAAAGTTGACATGACAATTAGACTTTACAACTAATGCATTAGCATGCTACAAATGATTATATATATATATATATATATATATATATATATATATATATATATATATACACACATAAATATACATGCCTAATTTATGTTTTTTATAAATGCATATATATACACAGTACATATATATATGTGTATATATATATATATATACACACATATATATATATATACATATATAAATGGATATATATGTGTACACATATATATGTACACACACACATATATATATATATATATATTAGGGGGTTGAAATACAATTGTCAGGTAGGATTTGTGACAAACCCCAAGATGCAGAGAACGAGGCAGGCAAAGTGCAGGTAAACTTGATTTAATGTAACACTAAAAAAAGAACAAACAAAAGGATACGAACAAAAGGCGCGCACAAGGCGGACAAAAATCTTGGCTATGAATAAAAACTAGCACAAAGGCTAACTGTGGACTAGAAACAAAAACACTTACTGTGACACGAAGGAACTATGACATGAGCAGAGTGAACAAAAGTAGACACAGCTACAACGATAAGTAATAATGACATTGACAGGTAGTGGTGAAAATAATCCAGCACTGGCTGGAGGGGAAGGCAGCTTTAAATAGTACCTGGCTGATTGACACCAGGTGTGGCCAGGTGTCAATCAGCCACAGCTGGGGAGACACAGCACTCAGGGAGACAAACAGGAAACGGACAAAATAAGAGCGCTGACAGGAAACAAAGACAAACTCAGAGGAAAAACTAAAACATGGCCAAACGGTCAGGGACAAGCCTGACAACAATCGATTTACAGATTAATCGGCATTATTATTTTCTTTTATTTCATTTATTTATTCACAAAATAAAACAGGACATGGACACAGATAAGACCTTCTGGAGGAAAGTTCTGTGGTCAGACGAAACAAAAATGGAGCTGTTTGGCCACAATACCCAGCAATATGTTTGGAGGAGAACAGGTGAGGCCTTTAATCCCAGGAACACCACACCTACCGTTGAGCATGGTGGTGGTAGTATTATGCTTTGGGCCTGTTTTTCTGCCAATGGAACTGGTGCTTTACGGAGAGTAAATGGGACAATAAAAAACCTTTAAAGGGGAACATTATTACCAGACCTATGGAAGCGTCAATATATACCTTGATGGGGCAGAAAAAAGACCATATATTTTTTCTAACCTATTTCCGAACTCTAAATGGGTGAATTTTGGCGAATTAAATGCCTTTCTGTTTATCGCTCTTTTTGCGATGACGTCAGAACGCGACGTCTCCGAGGTAATACAGCCGCCATTTACATTTTCAACACATTGCAAACACCGGGTCTCAGCTCTGTTATTTTCCGTTTTTTCGACTATTTTTTGGAACTTTGGAGACATCATGCCTCGTCGGTGTGTTGTCGGAGGGTGTAACAACACTAACAGGGAGGGATTCAAGTTGCACCACTGGCCCGAAGATGCGAAAGTGTCTGCCGCCAGACCTCCATTGAATGTACCAGAGTGTCTCCGCATTTTACCGGCGATGACAGACATGGCCCAGAGATGTATGGATAACCCGCAGATGCATTTGCAACGATAAAGTCAACAAAATCACAAAGGTGAGTTTTGTTGATGTTGGCTTATGTGCTAATCAGACATATTTGGTCGCGGCATGATGCTAACATGCTATGTTAATCGACGCTAACATGCTATATACCGGGGGTACTAAAGCAGACATGGCACAGAGATGTATGGATATCCTGCAGATGCATTTGCAACTATAAAGTCAACGAATTCACAAAGGTGAGTTTTGTTGATGTTGACTGCCAGCTAATCGATGCTAACATGCTACGCTAATCGATGCTAACATGCTATTTACCGGCGGTACTAAAGCAGACATGGCACAGAGATGTATGGATAACCTGCAGATGCATTTGCAACTATATTACGTTTCCTTCCACCCACATTTAATGTGAAAAAAACACTTACCAATCGACGGATTTAAGTTGCTCCAGTGTCACGAGATGCCAAAGTCCTGATCGTTTGGTCCGCACATTTTACCGGCGATGCCAACGCAGCTATTCGGCCATGCTATGGCTATGAACAGCATCAATAGCTATTCGCTCAATAGCTTCAGTTTCTGCTTCAATACTTTCATACTCCAACCATCCGTTTCAATACATGCGTAATCTGTTGAATCGCTTAAACCGCTGAAATCCGAGTTTGAATCCGAGCTAATGTCACTATATCTTGCTGTGGTGTCCGCCATTGTTTGTTTACATTGGCAGCACTGTATGACGTCACAGGGAAATGGATAGTCGCATCGCAAATAGCGAAAATCAAGCACTTTAAAGCTTTTTTTGCGATTTTCGGGGATTGGTAAAATTTTGAAAAAATATTCAAAAAATACAACAAGTCACTGGGAACTGATTTTTATTGTTTTTAACCCTTTTGAAATAATGATAATGTTCCCCTTTAAATTCTTCAGGACAAGCTAAAATCATCAGCACGGAGGTTGGTTCTTGGGCGCAGTTGGGTGTTCCAACAGGACAATGACTCCAAACACACCTCAAAAGTGGTAAAGGAATGGCTAAATCAGGCTAGAATGAAAGTTTTAGAATGGCCTGACTTACACGTGTGGACAATGCTGAAGAAACAAGTCCATGTCAGAAAAGCAACTGAACCGCACCAATTTTGTCAAGAGGAGTGGTCAAAGATCCAAGCAAAAGCTTGTGGATGGCGACCAAAAGTGCCTTATTGCAGTGAAACTTGCCAAGGGACATGTAAACAAATATTAAGATGGCCGTACGTATAATTTTGAGCCAGCAGATGAGGTCGGGGCCCCGCCCACAGGAGCCCAGCGTGGAGAGGGACGCTGTCACATGAGGAGCCTTGCAGCAGGGAAGTAGTAAAGAGGATGAAGGACAGGCGAGCCTGATTAGCTTTTGTTAAAGAGCGAGCGGGAAAAAGGGTGAAGTCGTGTTTAACTGGGAGAATTAGGACTGCTTGTGTGAAATTGGAAAATCTCCACCGTGGTAATTAAATCCACGATGAAACTTTTAATCAACTCAATAAATGACTTTTTCTCAATTAGCTTCAGTCGGCGTCTCTTTAGAGCCACTTTTTTTGGGATCATTTTCCGCCTCACCTTATTAATGTAATTAGGATTTCAGCCCAATTGGACTTTTCCCGTGTTCAACAGACTGGAATCTTCCAAAGGAATCGGCCACAGAAATGGGAAGAAGTGCGTTTATGTGACGAGTGCAAACATGTGCTCATTTGAAGGCCCCGGGGGGCGTGCTTTATCAGTATCATGCTGGAAACTCTGCCTCGAAAAGCTGTGCACTGCCAAACATGCACCATGTCGTCCCTAATTATTATTATTATTTGTATTTTTATCTATTTAGTTGTTTTGTAATTATTTATTTTATTAAATGTCTTATTTATTTGTTATTTTTTATTTTAATTTTATTTTGTTTACATCTTTTTATTTTTTATTTTTTTTTATTTTAATTTTTTTATTTTATTAAATGTTTTATTTATTTGTTATTTTGTATTTTTATTTTATTACTTTTTTTATATGTTTTTTTTATTTCTATTTTTATTTTATTTAATTGTTTATTTTTTTGTTATTTTATTTTCTTCTTCATCTTCTTCTTCCGATTTTGGCGCGCTCTACCTTCCACATTTTTCACCAAATTATAATCGTTCCAACTTCAAACTGTTCATCTTATTCAGGAATTGCGGGCTTTCTCTTGACCAATTCAAAAAAATTCCCAGATTTCCAGGTTTTCCAGGACATTTTTCCCTTTGAAAATTACTTGGCTATTTTTCAAATTTCCACAATTTTCACATTCTTCAACCTATTCGAACCATTCCACTTTCAACACATTACACCATTCTGGAAATCCAAACTTACCTTTTTTCCAAGTCTTAAAAAATTCCAGGATTTTCCAGAACTCCTGTTTTTCCAGAACCCTATTCCACCCTTTTTTCTGGCGACTACTTCTTCCACATTTTTCAACGCTTTTCAACTGTCAAAACATTCCTCTTAATCAGGACTAAAACAAATTTGTTTTTAGAACTGTAAAAATTCCCGGTGTTCCTGAAATTCCAGGAATTCCGTAATACCATTTTTCATTTCCACGTGTCACTACTTCCACATTTCTCCACCGATATAAAAAATCCAACACCAACCATTTAGACTTATTCAGACCATTGGAGTTTTTTTCAACCATTTTCAAAAAAATTCCCGCTTTTCCCGAAATTCACTATTTTTTTCTGAAATCAATGGGACATTCTTCAAACTTCCACAATTCCAAAATTCTTCAACCATTCCACCTTCAACACATTCCACTCATCCTGGACATTCAACTATCATTTTTCCAAATTCCTAAAATTTCCAGAAACTTCCATAATTCCCGTTTTTTCAAAACCTATGTTCACCCTTTATTCTGTCGACTACTTCTTTCACATTTTACAATCCACTTCAACCGTTCCATCGTTAAAACATTCTTCTTAATCAGGACAAAAAACAAAGTGTTTTTTTTTAACAAAAAAAATTCCCGGTTTTCCTGAAATTCAATCAATCAATCAATCAATGTTTACTTATATAGCCCTAAATTACTAGTGTCTCAAAGGGCTGCACAAACCACTACGACATCCTCGGTAGGCCCACATAAGGGCAAGGAAAACTCACACCCAGTGGGACGTCGGTGACAATGATGACTATGAGAACCTTGGAGAGGAGGAAAGCAATGGATGTCAGGAATGCGCAATCATTTTTCTCAATTAAAAATGTTATTACTCCAACATTTCGCGACCGATTGGAAAAATTCCAAAACCAACCATTTCAAATCATTCACAGCATTCAAAATGTTTAAAATTTTCCCAAAAAATTCCCCTTTTCCCAAAATTTCAATGATATTTCCATTGAAAAGAATGGGACATTTTTCTAAGTTCCATAACTCCCACATTTTTTATCCGATTCAAATCGTTCCAATTTCGAAATATTCACCCTGCACAGGAATTGTGTTCTCTACTTCAACAATCATAAAAAAATCTCGGATTTCCTAGAATTCTCAGTTTTCTGGGATATTTTTCCCATTCAAAATGAATTGGCCATTTTTCAAACTTCCACCATTTCCACATTTTTCAACTGATTCAAACTATTTCACCTTCAACACATTCCACTCATCCTCGACATTTAAACTATTATTTTTCCAAGTTCAAAACATTTTCAGGAATTTCCATAATTCCCGTTTTTTCAAAACCTATGTTCACCCTTTATTCTGTTGACTACTTCTTCCACATTTTACAATCCACTACAACCGCTCCATTGTCAAAACATTCCTTTTAATCAGGACAAAAAAACGTTTTTTTTTTTTTAACTATAAAAATTCCCGGTTTTCCTGAAATTCCAGGAACTCCGCAATACTATTTCTCATTTTAACATGTTACTACTTCCACGGTTCTCCTCCGATATGAAAAATTTCAACATCAACCATTTGAACTCATTCAAACTATTGAATTTTTTTTTTTTTACCATTTTCAAAACAATTCCCGCTTTTTTCGGAAATCAATGGGACATTCTTCAAACTTTCACAATTCTAAAATTCTTCAACACTTCAAACCATTCCACCTTCAACACATTCCACTCATCCTGGACATTCAAACTATTATTTTTCCAAATTCCAAAATATTCCAGGAATTTCCATATTTCCCGTTTTTTTAAAACCTATGTTCACCCTTTATTTTGTCGACTACTTCTTCCACATTTTACAATCCACTTCAACCGTCCCATCGTCAAAACATTCCTCTTAATCAGGAGAAAAAAAGTGTTTTTTTTCAATTAAAAAAATTCACGGTTTTCCTTAAATTCCAGGAATTCTGCAAACATATTTCTCAATTAAAAATGTTACTACTCCAACATTTCTCGACCAATTTGAAACATTCCAACACCAACCATTTCAACTCATTTGACAGCATTCAACATATTTACCTTTTCAAAAAAAGTTCCCTTTTCCCCAAAATTTCCATGAAATTCCCATTGAAAAGAATGGGACATTTTTCAAAGTTCCATAACTCCCACATTTTCTATCCGATTCAAATCGTTCCAATTTCAAAATATTCAGCCTGTTCAGGAATTGTGTGCTGTACTCTAACAATTATAAAAAAAAAATCCCGGATTTTGTAGAATTTGCAGTTTTCCGGGACATTTTTCCCATTCAAAATGAATTTGCCATTTTTCTAACATCCATTTCCACATTTTTCAACCTATTCAAAACCATTCCACCTTCAACACATTCCACCATTCTGGAAATCCAAACTTACCTTTCTTCCAATTTATAAAAAAAGATTCCAGGATTTTACAGAAATCCAGTTTTTCCAAAGCCCTATTTCCACCCTTTTTGGCGACTACTCCTCCCAAAATTTCAACGCTTTTCAACCGTCAAAACATTCCTCTTAATCAGGACTAAAAATAAAGGTGTTTTTTGGATTGGAAAAATTCCCGGTGTTCCTGCAATTCCAGGAATGCCGTAATACCATTTCTCATTCTCAGGTACAAATAGGAGCGGCCTGATTGACACCAGGTGTGGCCAGGTGCTAATCAGCCGCAGCTGAGGGTAAACAGCGCCCAGGGAGAAACACAGGAAACAGACAAAATAAGAGCACTGACAGGAAACACTGCACACACATAGAGGAAACAAAGTCAAATGCAGATGGAGCCAGACACCAATGTTCAAACTATTCCTCCATTCGTACTACATTCTGTCAGCATTTCAGTTCAACTTCAGCATTGGAGGATTCACACGCAATTCCTTCAGGATTTGCCTCATCTAGTTAATTATTGAGTTTATTTAATTTTATTTTTCAGTATCAAGTCAGTCAATCAATCAATCAATCAATGTTTACTTATATAGCCCAAAATCACTAGTGTCTCAAAGGGCTGCACAAACCACCACGACATCCTCGGTAGGCCCACATAAGGGCAAGGAAAACTCACACCCAGTGGGACATTGGTGACAATAATGACCCAGTGGGACGTCGGTGACAATGATGACTATGAGAACCTTAGAGAGGAGGAAAGCAATGGATGTCGAGCGGGTCTAACATGATACTGTGAAAGTTCAATCCACAATGGATACAACACAGTCGCGAGAGTCCAGTCCAAAGAGGATCCAAGACACAGCAGCGAGAGTCCCGTTCACAGCGGAGCCAGCAGGAAACCATCCCAAGCGTAGGCGGACCAGCAGCGCAGAGATGTCCCCAGCCGATACACAGGCGAGCAGTACATGGCCACCGGATCGGACCGGACCCCCTCCACACGGGAGAGTGGGACATAGAAGAAAAAGAAAAGAAACGGCAGATCAACTGGTCTAAAAAGGGAGTCTATTTAAAGGCTAGAGTATACAAATGAGTTTTAAGGTGAGACTTAAATGCTTCTACTGAGGTGGCATCGCGAACTGTTACCGGGAGGGTATTCCAGAGTACTGGAGCCCGAACGGAAAATGCTCTATAGCCCGCAGACTTTTTTTGGGCTTTGGGAATCACTAATAAGCCGGAGTCCTTTGAACGCAGATTTCTTGCCGGGACATATGGTACAATACAATCGGCAAGATAAGATGGAGCTAGACCGTGTAGTATTTTATACGTAAGTAGTAAAACCTTAAAGTCACATCTTAAGTGCACAGGAAGCCAGTGCAGGTGAGCCAGTACAGGCGTAATGTGATCAAACTTTCTTGTTCTTGTCAAAAGTCTAGCAGCCGCATTTTGTACCAACTGTAATCTTTTAATGCTAGACATGGGGAGACCCGAAAATAATATGTTACAGTAGTCGAGGCGAGACGTAACAAACGCATGGATAATGATCTCAGCGTCTTTAGTGGACAGAATGGAGCGAATTTTAGCGATGTTACGGAGATGAAAGAAGGCCGTTTTAGTAACGCTTTTAATGTGTGCCTCAAAGGAGAGAGTTGGGTCGAAGATAATACCCAGATTCTTTACCGTGTCGCCTTGTTTAATTGTTTGGTTGTCAAATGTTAGAGTTGTATTATTAAATAGAGTTTGGTGTCTAGCAGGACCGATAATCAGCATTTCCGTTTTTTTGGCGTTGAGTTGCAAAAAGTTAGCGGACATCCATTGTTTAATTTCATTAAGACACTCCTCCAGCTGACTACAATCCAGCGTGTTGGTCAGCTTTAGGGGCATGTAGAGTTGGGTGTCATCAGCATAACAGTGAAAGCTAATACCGTATTTGCGTATGATGTCACCTAGCGGCAGCATGTAGATGCTGAAGAGTGCAGGGCCAAGGACCGAACCCTGGGGAACTCCACACGTTACCTTAACGTAGTCAACATGGATTTATTTGTAATTCAGGCAAATCGATGCGCTTCAAATGTTTTCTTTTACAGACGAAAACATGTTTTATTAAAGTTATTCTTTGCTGTAGGTTGACCTAGATTTTTTAAGGTGACAAGGATACAGAGTTGTGCAGAGATGTACTTATAACAATTTTATAGACAAATGACACTGATTGTAGTCGCAAAACAGAACATATCTGACTTAAGGCAAGACAGAACTGATGAGTCAGGTGAAATCGGTTTTCTACTCGTCTGAAAAAGGGGGGATCTAATTTTTTTTCACATTTGTGGCGCCCCCTATGCTTGAAATGTTTTGGAAGGTAAGACTATCTTTTTGTTCAATTATGAGGTGTACACATATAGAGTGAGTTTCATTTAGAGTGAGTTTAATTTAGCCACTGGCTTTTAAATTCAGTTTCAAATATTTTTAGGCATGTGGTTACTAACTATAACAAAGACTTCTTTACTAAGAAATGTTAATTTGTACCTTGACTGTGCGTCTCATTAGGCTGTCAAAAAGATCAAAATGCTGTTTGTCCAAAAAGCAAGGACATTTCCCATTTAAAGAGCTACTTTTCACACAACTGTGTATTGTGATCCGATGGTCGGATCATCACCTTATTGTTGTTTTTGTTCCATTATGGTATCACTCTGCTGTTTGACGTCCTTATTTTCTGTTTGCTTTGTCACCATGGTTACATATTAGTTCCACCTGCTACTCCAGGTTCACGCACACCTGTTTTTCTAATCACCCTCCTATATAAGCCAGCCTTTTCTGTTCAGTCTTTCTGGGATTCTAATTTGCCTACGTGAAACAGTATCGACTGACTACAAACGTATGTATATTCTCGCTAGCTTTTAAGCTACGCATTTTGCTTTTATTCCAGCTCTCATGCTAATGATTTGCAGCTCTCCTGCTAATGATTTGCAGCGCTCATGCTAATGATTTGTTTTCTCTTTTATGTGCCTTCGTGCCAAGTCTAGTTTTCTCTGTTGTTTATTACTAGCTTCCGACGCTAGCGCTTTTGTTTACCTTTTGCTTAGCTCCAGTATTTTTGTTTCTTAGCTCCCTTTTTGTCACGTTAACAAATAATCACATCTTACCTTTGCTGTGTTCTTGCCGACGCATCTTGAAGGGACAACCCCGGCATTACTATGCCTTCCGGTCGTTACACTGTGTCTCTCTGTTGTTAGCTTGCTTGATAATTGCCTCTTTCGCTGCAATGGTCTCACCCCTGCATGACACTGCCAAGGCCAATGGATAAGGGTTGTGTGCTCTAGATGTCTGTTTTGAAGTGAAGTGAAGTGAATTATATTTATATAGCGCTTTTCTC